>NW_021836295.1:42500-57500 GCF_006345805.1 Octopus sinensis
ACGAGGGTTCCAGTTGATCCGATCAACGGAACAGCCCTGCTCGTGAAATTAACGTGCAAGTGGCCGAGCACTCCACAGTCACGTGTACCCTTAACGTAGTTCTCGGGGACATTCAGCGGGACACAGTGTGTAACAAGGCCGGCCCTTGGAAATACAGGTACAACAGAAACAGGAAGAAAGAGTGAGGGAAAGTTGTGGGGAAAGAGTACAGCAGGGTTCGCCTCTACTCCCTGCCGGAACCTCGTGAAGGTTTAGGTGTTTTCGCTCAATAAACGCAGGGTCTGAGAATCAACCCCGCGATCCTATGACCGCAAATATGTTGCCCTAACCACTGGGTAATTGCGCTTCCATTATTTCGGCCTAAAACTTGCCTGATCAGCAAACATTGAGTAACGACTCAGCTTTCGAAATATTCCTACCTACGTACATATACACATACATTCATTCTCACATGTGCAATATATATAATATCTATATATATATATATATATATATATATATATATATATATATATATATATATATATATATATAAATGTACATATGTGTGTGTGTGAGGGAGAGAGAGTATATGTAGATAGATAGTTATACAGACACACACATGTATATATATATATATATATATATATATATATATATAATATAAATATATGCATATATACATACATATATGTACATACCTAAATATAAGTGTATATATGCATGCATGAATATACAGATACAATACCAATATTCTACAGAACTTTTTAATAATTCCTTCTGGAAACTATCTTTAACATTTTCTTGAGAATGTATATTTATGTTGTCATCTTTTGTGCCCAATATTTTAAGGAACTTGTTAAACTTTTTTGTGTTCTTAACATGTTCTTGTTACCAAAGACTGTATATATGTATTGTAGCATTTTGTGACAACCAATAATTAACACAACCAAACTATTACACGTTACTTTTGACAAACTTTTTCTAAAGAGTGAAACCGGTAAAGTAAATAAACATCTTTTAAAATTGCATTTTCAAATCTTCTTTCGTATATAATTCCACTCGTGCGGTACCTTACAACTCTACTATGTTATATATATATATATATATACTATATATATATATTCTCTAGTTTTTAGCTCATATATATATGCACACACACACACACATATATATATGCATACACACACACACTCATTTTAGTATAAGCACAGACGTAGCTGTGTGATTAGTATTTTGCTTCCGAATCACGTGGTTCTTGGTTCAATCCCACAGCGTGACATCTTGGGCATATGTCATCTACTATAGACTCGGGTCAGCCAAAGCCGTGTGAGTGGATTTCGTAGACGGAAACTAAAAGAAGCCCTTCGTACACACACATACATACACATATATATGTGTGTTTATATGTATGTAAGTGTGTGTGTGCATGTGTGTGTAGGTGTGTGTGTGACCACCGCTTGACAACCGGAGTTGGTGTGTTTATGTCTCCGTAACATAGTGGTTCGGCATAAGAGACCGACAGAATAAGCACCAATCTTAAAAATATATAAATACTGGTTTTGATTCGCTCGGTTAAAATTCTTCAAAACAATGCCCCAGCATGGCCGCAGTCTAATGACTGAAACAAGTAAAAGATAAGAATAATATATCACATGTGTGGATCTGTGTGTATATGTATGCGTGTTTCTGCGTGCATGTACGTTCGTGTGTATGTGTGTGTGTGAGTGTGCGTGCGTGTGTGTGTAGTGGAGTTTGTTTATTGTGACCACTTTTAAATGATGGATCCTTATGAAATAAAAAACAATCGTTTGCTAACATTATCCTTCATTATAAGAGGTTTCCATTATGTATACATCTGTCTTTGTATGTGAGAGTGTGTGTTTGTGTGCGCGCGCGTGTGTTTGTATGAGTGTCTTCGAAGGAGAGGAGGAGAGACACTAATTGGGAGAGACAGGCCGAGAGAGTGAGAGAGAGAGAGAGAGAGCGAGATACGAAATATGCGAGACAGTCGAATATAAAGAGAAACCGCGATATAGTAAAATAGACAGATAGAAAGGAAGGAAGAAAGAGGGGAAGAAAGAAAAAGAAAGAAAGGGAGGGAGGGAGGAAGGAAGGAAGGAATGATGGATGGAAGGAAGGAAGGAAGAGGGAAAGAAAGAAAAAGAAAGAAAGGGAGGGAGGGAGGGAGGGAGGAAGGAAGGAAGGAAGGAAGGAAGGACGGAAGGAAGGAAGGAAGGAAGGAAGGAAGAAAGAAAGAAAAAAGAAAGAAAAAGAAAGAAAGGGGGAGGAAGGAAGAAGAAAGAAAGAGAAAAGAAAGAAATGAAGAAAGAAAGAAAGAAAGAAAGAAAGAAAGAAAGAAAGGAAGGAAGGAAGGAAGGAAGGAAGGAAGGAAGGAAGAAAGAATGGAAGGAAGGAAAGAAGAAAGAAAGGAAGAATGAAAGAAAGAAAGAAAGAAAGAAAGAAAGAAAGAAAGAAAGAAGAAAGGGAAGAAATGAAGAAAGAAAGAAAGACAGAAAGAAAGAAAGAAAGGAAGAAAGAAAGGAAGAAAGAAAGAAAGAATGAAAGAACGAAAAGAAAGACTAAGTTGATGAATCTTGTTCTCTATACCTTAGCAAACTCTCTTTCTCTCTGTCTCTTACCCCGAAAGCAGCCGTAGGTGGCAGCACCAACAGTCGCCAGTCAAATTTCCCACGTGTAAAATAGAAAGAAAGAGAGACAGAAGGAAAGTGAGAACTTTGGAAATGAAAACTGTAGTTTGAGAAAAAAATCAAATTAAAATAGGAAGGGAAAAAAAAAAACCCGGAAAACCTGAAGAAAGGAAAGAAGGGAAGAAACCAGTGAACGTACCAACCAACCAACCAACCAACCAGCTATCCAAATCAACCAGCCACCAAACCAGTCAGCTTGCCCGCCGAGTTTTAGGAATATAAAAGGGGTCAGCTCGATGTAAGCGAAAAGGGACATGCAGACGATCATCGGCTAAGAAATACACTATTGTATTTCTTCATTTACTTGCATCATCACTGAAAATTCTCGTCTCCATTACCGCCACCGCCACCACCAACACCACCACCACCACCATCAGAGATCTCTACATAAGAAAAACTACCACAGCCCCTCCATCCCCTACCGTCGTGGTAGCCATTAACCACTTCACATTGATTGACCATCAGCCGTAGGACAATCAACGTTCTTTAGTAGCTTTCTCCCCACCCACCTCCAACCCTATACAAAAATGTGCAAATACCACACATTCGCCATCATCGTTCTTAGGACCGGCCATCCGCATCTCCGCCAACACCGTCACCACCACCACCACCACCATCAGCACGAACATCAACACCGACTCCACGTTACGAACTACACTATCGGCAACATCAGCTTCAATATACGCACCAGCACCGCCATAGACAGGCTCCGCTATCTAGAGCTGTCATGCCATCTATAGCATCATCTTTTCCATTAATAGCGCAGCAACCAACGATATCACCACCACTGCTAAATATTATGACTTGCCACCACCTCCACCATCATCACCCCCCCCCCCACCACCACCACCACCATCATCACCACCACCAATAATACCCACAATATCACCACCGCTAATATTCTCACTTGCCACCACTTTCACCATCACCACCACCACCAATGTCACCAGTACGCCCCACCATGGTCAATATCACCACGATCACCACCAACAACTACAATATCAAAAGCGAACGCAACCACAGATAGCACTTCCGTGATCTACATTATCACCCGTTTAACCAATAGCGCCGAGACCATCGTCACCACAACCGCCTATATTATCAGCACCACCACCACCACCACCGATATCACCACTACCACCACAACCACCACCACAACCACCACCTCAACCACCACTTACCACCATCACCAGCGATAACTCTTCCACAATGACCTCATCCCGCTCTTAACACCGCCACCAATAAACACCGCAACCTTTACCCCCAACCACTACGACCCAACCACAACATCACAATTATAGCCACTACCATTTGCCAATACCATCTGCTATTACGCAATTACTCGACCTGCTAGAAATAGGAGCCAAGATCACCTTCAAATTTCACCCTAATGTTCAAAAATTGCAAGAACTTTAGATGACGCAGTCTACAAGATGGTCACGTTTGGAATGTGCTTGATCGTTAGCTTACGCTCAATGCTGACCTTAAGCTAAACTACACGCAAGTACAACAACATCAACAGCAACTATAAATACAATAAATACACTACAACCACCATCACATCTAAAAATGCGTAAGTAGCCTTTAAGTACTCAACCTGCTAGAAAAAGTAACAAAATTTCCCTCAAGCATACCTTACTGTCTTCTATAAGGGCGTGTCACCTTAGAGAGTGTACATCTACATATTTCAAGACGGACGGGATAGTCATCATTGAAATGCTTTTGATCATAACTGTGATCGACCCGGGGCTAAAATCTTACTACAACAATAATGGCTCTCACCACCACCGCCACACTATACCACTGTCAATAACACTTTATCACCACAAAAATAACCACTAACACCACCACCGCCACAACTACTACCACTATATATAATATTATAACCATCACCATTCGATCACCATAGCACCCCCACCACCACAGCCATCACCACCACCACAACCATCCCACCACCACAGCCATCACCACCACCACAGCCATCACCACCACCACAACCTCCACTACCACCACAGTCATCATCACCATCACAACCATCACCACCACAGCTATCACCCCACTACCACCACCATTACCACCACAATCAATAACATTATAACTACATCTACAACAACTAACAACATTTAAGCCACAGCAATAACAACATAAACAGAACAATAGAACCGACATTATCGCGGACAATACAACAGCACCAACATCACCGACACAAACACAATAACATCGACAACAACAACAACAACAACAACAACAACAACGGCACACAAGCCCAATAACATCGTCAACAGCAGCAACAACAGCAAAGGCCAACGCAATGACCACCAGAGCCAAGTTGCATTTGGCTAAATATTATATGTGACAATGAAAGCTAGACTAGAATGTCCGGTATAATTGTGAAGAGATTTTATGGCCGGTAGTAATTGTTGTCCAGGATGCGCTGGTTTGTAAGACTGTGTAGTTGCAGCGGAAAATGAACAATTATTGAGCTGCATCTGATGTGCACATCTATAAACATTGTATAAACATTAGCACGGTCAGGTTTCTTCCTCGATGTAAATATATTCTTGTCTTCCTCTGCCTGGGAAAAAAAAGCGGAAATGTTTAAAGAGCAGAGCAGATGCAGTAACAAACAACATACATACATATATACATGCATACATACATACATACATACATACATACATACATACATACATACATACATACATACATATATATATATATATATGTATAGAAATTAAATATAAAATATAAATTACAAAGTGGGACAAGAACGCAAAAACACACAAGGAGACGACACAAAAAAACAGACGGGTCACTCGAAGCCTCTAATCTTCAGTCGGGAACCGGATCATCCTAGTAATTTCGGCTGTTTAATCTCGATATTACTCCGACTCGGCCAGCCCCAAGGAAAAACCAAGCCACAGGCATTGGATTTCTTGGAAAGAGGGTCGAATGTATATGGAACAAAGACAGGATGCCACACGAATATAAATACAAGAAACAAAAATATATATAAAAAACAGAAATAAAAAACACGAATGGTGGACAGTACAAGGACAGGAGCGTCTTACGACTTTAGACAATTTTTAACTTATCTTGGCTGGCGTATATGAAAAAAGAGAGAAATTTATACAGATGGCACGTGAAATAGATAGATAGATAGACAGACAGACAGACAGACAGACAGACAGACAGACAGATAGATAGATAGATAGATAGATAGATAGATAGATAGATAGATAGATAAGTAGAAAGACAAACAATAGATAATAGACATCGGGAATGTATTGATAGAATGTATAGATTGATAGATAGATAGAAAGATATGTTTCTTTATTAGCCACACAGGGCTGCACACAGATAGAACAAATTACAAGGTAGAGCTTTTCTTTTGAAGGTATTAAAAAAAAAAAAAAAAAAAAAAAAAAAGGAAGGGGGAGGTTCGATCAAAAGGGATCGTAAAAGGAGTGAAAGAGGACAAAAATAAGGGGGGTTAAAAAAAAAAAAAAGGGGGGGGGAGGAAAAAAAATGATCAATAGGGATCGTTATCACAGAAATGTCAATATGAAGTGTAAAGGGGAGGACAGGTGAGGTTTACCCGTGGAAAGAAAAGCCTGCGGAAAAGACCACGGTAACCTCGGTCAATGAAGTCACATTTTATATTTCTTTTTTTTTTTTTTTTTTTTGCAAATAAGCAACTCTCTGTTTTCGATTTCTGGGTTCATAGGACTATGCTCAAGGTGGCTTCGTCATTCATACGTGCCATTCTTGCTACATTCACCCATCTTTTTTTAAAACATTCGCTAGACAAAACTTGCCTCTCTACTCTCACTTCCTTTTCAAGTGGTACTTGAAGAAGTTGATGAGAGATTGACCAGAGAGGAAAGTGTTTGTCTCCAATCCTTTCAGACGCGTCCACCAGATACATTCTTTCGCCATAGCCACAAGGATGATGAAAATAGCTCTTCCTTCCCGTTTGAAGGAAGGAGGCGTGACAATATTGACGATAGACTCAGCTGATAAACCGACTCGTCCCACACGTGACAGCAGTTGTTCGACATAAGCCCACAGGTCGGAAATTGTTGGACAGAAAGATAGATAGATAGATAGATAGATATGTTTCTTTATTAGCCACACAGGGCTGCACACAGATAGAACAAATTACAAGGTAGAGCTTTTCTTTTGGGGGTAAAAAAAAAGAACAAAAAAAGGAGAGTGGTGGTTTTCGATCAAAAGGGATCGTAAAAGGAAAGAAAAAGGACAAAAAAAAGGGAGGGGTTAAAAAAGGGGGGGGGAGAAAAAAAAATAAAATAAAAAAATAAAATAAAAAATGAATAATAGGGATCGTTATCACAGAAATGTCAATATGAAGTGTAAAGGGGCGGACAGGTGAGGTTTACCCGTGGAAAGAAAAGCCTACGGAAAAGACCACGGTAACCTCGGTCAATGAAGTCACATGTTATATTTCTTTTTTTTTTTGCAAATAAGCAACTCTCTATTAATTTTTATGGTTCATAGAATCATAGTCAAGGTGGCTTCGTCATTCATACGTGCCATCCTTGCTACATTCACCCATCTTTTTTTAAAACATTCACTAGACAAAACTTGCCTCTCTACCCTCACTTTCCTCTTCAAGTGATACTTGAAGAAGTTGATGAGAGATTGACCAGAGAGGAAAGTGTTTGTCTCTAATCCTTTCAGGCGCGTCCACCAGATACATTCTTTCGCCATAGCCACAAGTATGATAAAAATAGCTCCTCCTTCCCGTTTGAAGGAAGGAGGCGTGACGATATTAACGATAGACTCGGCTGATAAACCGACACGTCCCACACGTGACAGCAGTCGTTCGACATGAGCCCACAGGTCGGAAATTGCTGGACACTGCTCGATTGCGTGCAGAGCGGTTTCGTCGCTCTGCCCGCATCTCGGGCAGGTCGGCCCCGTGTTTCTCGAGCCATGCCTATAGAGCTTATCCCGAACGGGTAGCGCTTCTCGGTAGCACCGCCAGGCCAGGGATCTCTGGAAGTTGTCCATAGGTCCCGGGCCGAATGTCATTTGAAACAGGCGGGTCAGGTATTCCTCGTCGACGCCCAGGTTTGCCCCGAGCTCGTCGTCGTACCTCCCCTCCACTAATCCCCTATAGAATGCTTTGGTTGTGTTGAAGTCACTCACGGTCGACCCGGGACGGCAGAGTTGCTTGAGAGCAACGCGACACTCGCGGTGCCATTCGCCCTTCCTCGGCCTCTTTTTGATCCACGACTGTAGTTCGGTCATGGAGACGAGTTGCGGGAATGCGTGCCTCACAAACGGCGACCACACCTGTTCACCGTCGTCTACATAGAGCCAGAGATGTCGCAGTGTCAGCGCGTGTCTGCGCATCATCAACCACGGCATGCCCAGCCCTCCTTTTAACGGGTGTTGACAGCAAATGGATCGCCTGACCATCGGGACGCATTCTTTCCACAAGAAGCGGAAGAGGATGCGTTCTAGTTTGGTGATGGTAGGGTCGGGACAAGGTACGACGGTCAGGCGGTAGTAGATGATGGACGCGATGTATTTGTTCACCACCTCCGCCCGACCTTTTAGGGACAGTTTCCTCTCGGCCCATTGCTGGGCGAGAGTGACCACCCTACTCGTTATCTCGTTCCAGTTCTTCTCCATTTGGAGGTCCGGACCGAACTAGACCCCGAGCAACTCAACCGGGCCGTCTGTCCAGCGTCCCACGACGGAGGTACTGGTGGACGGCATGGGCTTGCTTCTCCAGGTGCCGAGCTGCAAGCCCACTGACTTTTCCCGGTTGATTTTTGCTCCTGTCACCGCTTCGTAGTCTTTCAGTGTCTCGCCGACCCGCTCGATGTGCTCGTGGCTTGACACTATGACGGTGACGTCGTCCGCGTATGCAGACACGCTCGTCCCGCATCCCAATTCTCGCGGGATGCCCCTTAGAGTCGCCAGCTTCCGCAGTAGTGGCTCAAGAGTCAATACGTATAAAAGCGCCGAGAGGGGGCATCCCTGACGGACCGAACGTGCAATGTCGAAAGGTCTCGATAGATGTCCATTTACGCGAATTACCGACGGATGCCTCTGTACAAGGCAGCTATCCAGCCGCGGAAGACGGGACCGAAACCAGCCGCTCTCAGGACTGCCTCCAAGTATCGATGGTCTACCCTATCAAAGGCTTTCGATTGATCCAAGTTGATCAGGGCCCCAACCATGCCAGGTTCGTTAACTACCCTGTCTATGCTGTAGCGCATCAGATGGAGGTTGTCATGGATGATCCTCCGGCCGGCACGGCGCACGTT
This sequence comes from Octopus sinensis, assembly GCF_006345805.1. Classification (NCBI taxonomy): domain Eukaryota; kingdom Metazoa; phylum Mollusca; class Cephalopoda; order Octopoda; family Octopodidae; genus Octopus; species Octopus sinensis. The sequence goes on from NW_021836295.1 coordinate 51,493, forward strand.
TGTGCGTTGTCGACCAGTTTCTCGATGACAAGCGCCAACTCTTGGCTAACACCTTTGTCAAAATTTTCAGGTCTGCATTGAGCAGCGTGATTGGTCTAAAGTTATCTATAATGTTTCCCTTGTTTGGATCTTTCTTCTCGACTCACAAAACGGGTATGCTCCCGTTTTGCTGCCAGTTGCAGTATACCGCTGCCAAGACGTCTCCAAACAAGTCTGGCATACAATTGTAAAATCGTAGGGTAGACCATCCAAACCCGGTGATTTGTCCCTCGAGCATTCTGCTATCGCTTCCTGCACACTTCCGCCGCCGTGATGGCACCTTCGCAGCACCCTGCCTTTCTTGTCGAGAGTCGTGGCAGGCTATGTAGGTAGGCACTGAAGTCCACCCTACGTTCTTGCCCTCCACTCGTCCCGAACAGTCGGGCAAAATGCTGCTGAAAGGCCTCACACATTTTACTTGGCTCGCGCAATTCGCGCCCCTGTTCATCTACCAGTGACCGAATGGTGGCTTTGTTGCCCTGGGCCTCTGCCACCCGGCCTCTCTCGCGGCTCCAACACCTTCGTTCCTTAGAGCAAGCCATCCTAGCTCTGACAGCACATCCTTCGTGTTTGGCGTTGAAGTGTTGGTCGAGGGCCAACCTCGCCGCCAAAACGTCGGATGCGATGCCGCTTCTAATTGCCTCTTCTAGCTTCTTAGCTAGCTCACCCTCTACTCTATTTCTATCTATGGCTAGTGCTTTGCTGTACCTAATCGCTTCTGCTTTTACTGCTCTCTTGAGGGCAAACCACCATTTGTTGTGATGATGGCTCCCGTCAAAGCCCTCTTTACTAGTGTGCTAATCCGGTCTCTGAAAACTTGTCTGGACGGGAATGATGCGTTCAGTTTCCAGTACCAGGACATTGTCTATGTGCCTTATCTAAGTCTAGCGTACACGTCACCAATTTGTGATCCGTGTAGCTGACTGTGTGGAATTGTGGACATCCTAAGTTATCCTTGTCTACTGTCCTACACAGTATCCTATCTAGATACGATCTCGACGACCCACTGCGGTTGCTCATGTCCACGTTGGTGCATTTGGGTGGTCGAGTCGGTACCTGTCAGACAGTTGGAATCGTCTGAGCAGGTCTCTGAGGCATTGCATCCCCTTCTGTTTCTGTCTCTACCCACGTAGTCTACATGCGTGTCCAAGGTAGCATTCCAATCCCCCACTAAGAGTAAAGGACGAGACGTTCCCAAGAATACTTCTAGACGTCGAAAGAAATCCGCCCGACCTGTTAAGGGCGGTGCGTAGACTGATACGAGTCGAAAAAGCGCACCCATTGCTGCCGTCGACATCCAGAACGACCAGTCTACCCTCGGGTCTACGAATATCGTCTTGACTTCAAGATCCAGGCTCTTGTGAAAAAGTACCGCGGTGCCACTACCGCCATCCTCGGCAGACAGGGAGCGAAATAAATGTTAAACTGTCCGCCAAACATGGACTTTAGGGCCCGTGGCTCGTGGAGTTGGTCTCACTATGGCTATGATTCCCAAATCATGTGACTTGATGTCATTTAGAAGGTATCCTTGTTCCAAGGAGACCCCAAACCACGCGCATTCACACAACCAATCTTGAGATAGATAGATAGATAGATAGATAGATAGATAGATAGATAGATAGATAGATAGATAGATAGATAGATAGATAGATAGATAGATAGATAGATAGATAGATAGATAGATAGATAGATAGATAGATAGATAGATAGATAGATAGATAGATAGATAGATAGATAGATAGACAACAGATATCTGGAATGTATTGATACGGAAAGTTGAGTGTACAATATACATGATGCATTCAAGTCGTAGCTCCACAGCTGTTTCGAGAAGCCGACGACCGATTGATATAACAATGCATATTATGCAAGCACGTGCAATATTAAGGCAACATTGTATGTAAAGGTTAAAGCAAATGAAAATGTATCAACTGCTGATATTTACAATTCGATGCTGCAGAGTCCCTGCATTCTGTTCAGAAGATGAAAGTTACCGACAATGTTGCCATGATATTGCACAGGCATCCGTGTACAGTCGTCGAGTATTCGAAACAGCTGTAGAGACATGACTTTACTAAATCTTGTAATTTGTACACGCACATTTTCATATAAATACGTTCCTTACAGGCATTATTGTTTGGCTGTCTTTTGCATTCTATAGCCCCTCAATATTATTCGTTCTTCTTGCCAACATTTCTACCTTTCGATTACAACAACCTGATGAGGAATTAGGAGTTTAAGATCTTGAGCTCTCTTAGCACTACTTGGTTGCTACCTTAAAATACCATTCGAATATATATTATTACGATATTTACCCTAACTTATATCGGCACAGGTCGATATAGACCCGTATATATGTATATTATATATATATATATATATATATATATATATATATATATATATATATATATATATATGTATATATACATATGTATGTATGTATGTATGTATGTATGTATGTATGTATGTATATATGTATGTATGTATATACATATATATATATATATATATATATATATATATATATAGCAATAATATATTCCTATTAATATTATTCCTAACTTACAGGGAAAAATTCAATTTAGAAATACTAAATCAAATTTCACAAAATATAATATATATATAAAGATTAGAAAAGAACCACCTTTTTAATATATATTATTGTTATTTTGTATTTAATATTTCTATTATATGTATTTTCTAGATGGTGTAATTTAATTGTTCATTTTGAATTGACTAAAGGTGTTTTTTTCTAATTTATATATATATATATATATATATAGGTAAACAGTAAAAATAATTACAGACATGGACAAGAACATGAAACACCACAGAGACGACACAAGAACCACAGGACGGGACATTCGAAGCCCTCAGTCATCAGTCAAGAACCAGATCATCTTAGCAATTTCCGGCTGATTAATCTTGAGATTGCTCCGATATGGCCAGCCCGCCAAGGGAATCTAAGCCAAGCGCATTAGATCCCCTGGAAGAAAGCTTCGAATGTATACAACGCGAGGACGGAAAACGAACGAAGTACATAAACAAAAATACAGAATACGTGACACCAATAAGAATACAAAAACGTAAAAACAATAACGGTAAAAATAAAAATAAAAAATAAACAACAAAACAAAACCAGGACGTAGGACAAGTATATATATATATATGAGAGACCCCCTTCGGCCATGAGTGACTTTGGGATTGCACCAAGAAAGTTACCCTCCCAGGCTCAAGTCCGGGCAAGGTTGTTTATAGAAGACCAGCAGTCACTCATGCATACCGACCCCCTCTCTCCACGCCACCAATGTTATCCATGCGAAAGGCAAAGGCCGATACAGCTTAGCACCAGTGATGTCGCAACTCATTTCTACAGCTGAGTGAACTGCAACAACATGAAATAAAGTGTCTTGCTCAAGAACACAACACGCAGCCTGTTCCGGGATTCGAACTCACAACCTCACTCGTAAGCTCCACGCTGTAACCACTAAGCCATGCGCCTTCACACACACATACGCGCACACACACACATGCACACACACACTCACACACACACATACACACACACACATACACACATATATATATATATGTCTTTTCGTGTGTATGTGTATATAGATGTATATAGATATACATGTGTATGTATGTATGTATATGTGTGTGCGTATCCGTTGATAAATCTGTGCGTGTGTCTGTCTGAGTGTGTATGTGTGTGTATAGGATGGTGTCGAAGATTTGCCGGTCTTACACTAAGTAAGGCCTATGAAACCCAAATGAAGAGACATCAGGCACAATGCAGAGGCTATTGAGAAAGCATCTGGATGGCTCTGTGTGAAATGAGGCAATCCGTAAATTAAGGACCAGTTACGCACTGGGGAAGATGTAATCGACTTAATCCGTTTGTCTGTCCTTGTTTATCCTCTCTGTGTTTAGCTCCCTGTGGGTAGTAAAGAAATAGGTATTTCGTCTGCCGCTACGTTCTGAGTTCAAATTCCGCCGAGATCGACTTTGCTTTTCATCCTTTCGGGGTCGATAAATTAAGTACCAGTGACTGGGGTCAGTGTAATCGAGTTAATCCGTTTGTCTGTCCTTGTTTGTCCCCTCTATGTTTAGATCCTTGTGGGCAATAAAAAATAAGAAACGTTAGCACGCCGGACGAAATGCTTAATAGTATTTCGTCTGCCGCTACGTTCTGAGTTCAAATTCCGCCGAGATCGACTTTGCCTTTCATCCTTTCGGGGTCGATTAAATAAGTACCAGTTACGCAAGGGGTAGATATAATCGACTTAATCCGTTTGTCTGTCCTTGTTTGTCCGCTCTGTGTGTAGACCCTTGAGGGCAGTAAAGAAATAAGAATGCCGCTTGGACATAGGCCCATCCTTGATCACCTTCTGTCGGGTCACCTACATACGGGTGAAACACCATTGGCCCCCCCCCCAAGGTACAATGCTGACGTTGTATTGAAATATGCCATGTAACTCTGAATGTGTGTGTGTGTGAGAGAGAGTGTGTGTGAGAGTGTGTGTGTGTGTGTGTGCGTGTTTCTCAAACTAATATAATAATGCGTGTCAAAGAAATGTAATAATTGCTCTAATGATATTAACGACAAATAACAATGGCATCAGCAACAATAACACTGAAAACGAAAAGAAATCATAAACAATAACAAAACAGAGCATCAAAAACAACGAACAACAAGCGATGGCGGCGGCGACGACGAGGACAGCGAGAACGTGGCGATCGTTATGATGATGATGATGATGGTGGTGGTTGTGGTGGTGGTGGTGATGATGATGATGATGATGATGATGATGATGATGACGACGACTATGGTGGTGGTGGTCGTCGTGGTGGTCGTGGTGATGATGATGATGATGATGATGATGATGATGATGATGATGATGATGATGATGATGATGATGATGATGATGATGATGATGATGATGATGATGATGGTTGTGATGATGATGATGATGATGATGACGACGACGACGACGGTGGTAGTGCTGGTGGTGGCGGCGGCGGCGGCGATGACGACGATGCCGGTGGTGGTGTCGGTGGTGCTGGTGGTGGTGGTGGTGCTGCTGCTGCATGTGCTGATGACGATGATGATGAAGATGATGATAGTGGTGATGATGACGACGATGACGACGATGACGACGTTGACGACGACGATGATGACGACCCGTTGCATTCATCTTTAAGAATAGAACGGCAGGGGTATTTGACGAATGACATCTCAAATACTGCAACTTTTCGACATTTATATCAGCTAAATTCATGTCCCCAATGGCTGTCTCCCAGCACACAAAACAAAATAAAAGAATAGTAGAAAAATATTGTTGTTGCTTTTTTTTTAAATATTTTTGGTTGATGTTGTTGTTTTGTTCCCTAGTATTTCTATTGAGTTGACCGACATTTGCATAAATACTTCCTGACATTTGGTCTATGACCCCCTGATATTTACCGAATCAAATACATGCAAATACGCGTCCGTGTACGTTTGCGTGCGTGTCGGTGTACCTCTGCTCATGAGCATATAATCCAAATAAAATATACATGCATACATACATACACACATATATATATATATGTGTGTGTGCGTGTTTGTGTGTATATACACACGTGTTTGTACGTGTTTCTATGCATGTATGTATGTATGTATGTATGTATGTATGTATGTATGTATGTATGAACATGCTTCTCAAACTATGTATATTTTATAATATCGATACGATTGTATAAATCTCAGAAATGAGTAGATATCATATTTGCCTTCATAACAGAGTTTTCATTGCATTAGAAATTATAGTGTTAGTCATGTGAACCCCATTTTTTTTATACACACTCACACACATATACACATATGTATACGCATTGTAAGTGTTTTACATACTACTCACAATGTAACGACAAACAAATGTTATATAGGAAACCTCATGAAAAACTTATATTGTATACGTTTA
>NW_021836295.1:62500-65964 GCF_006345805.1 Octopus sinensis
GAAAAAGGTAATGTAAAAGGAGAAGAAGGTGACTCTCTACACCCCCTTTTTTGAACCAGGCTCCCGTGGCTTTTGTAGGGGTTTTTTCCACCGGGAAACATTTCGAACGTCTCCCCATTTTGGGAGTTTTCCGTTTTTAATATCATTGCTTTAAAAGTTTTTTACATGGATTTTTTTAACAAACGGACAAAACCCTTTGTAACCTTTCGTCCTGTCTTGTCCCTTATGTAATCATGCGTGTCAGCCCTTGTGGCCAATAAAAAAGAATTGATTATTATTATTATTATTTATTATTTATTATTTCACTAGAAAGAACGTTATAAATACAAACATTGTCGTTGTGGTTTCTTTATTTAGTATGTGTATTTATAGATGCATATGTGTATTTTATGCGTGCGTGTGTGTGTAAATGTGTGTGTGTATCACAATATATATATATATATATACATACACACATACATATATATACATATATATATATATGTGTGTGTGTGTATATATATGTACTATATATATATGTGTATATATATGTATATATATATATAGTATATATATATATAGGTATATATATGTGTATGTATATATATATATATGTATATATATATATATGTATATATATGTGTATGTATATATGTGTATGTATATATATATATATATAGTATATATATATATATATATATATACATACATATACATATATACATGTACATATTATATATACATATATATATTCACATATACATAGTTTTATACACACACTAAAACACACACACACACTACAAACGTAGCTGCACTCCGTACTATCAAAACCGATGAACACACGTTTGTTTGTGTGTGTGTGTCTGTGTATGTGTCTGTGTATGTGTATGTGTGAGTAGGTGTGCATGTACATATATATATATATATATATATATATATAGAGAGAGAGAGAGAGAGAGAGAGAGTGAGGGACAGACAGACAGAGAGACAGACAGAGACAGAGACAGACAGACAGAGACAGAGAGAGAAAAAAGAGTGAGAGAGAAAGCAACAGAGACAGACAGACAGTCAGACAAACAGACAGAGAGAGGTAAAGAGAGAAGCGCCAGATAAAAATATAATAGATTTTATAGATAATTTAGTACTATTTATCGAAACTTAGTACAGATCTTAGATCTACTCACGAACAATGAAAGAAACCGTACATATATGACAAAATATGAGCAATATGAAGTTATAAATGGTAAACGTAGTATATTTTGTATTAAGTATTAAATGTTACAGAGATCAAAAGCTTGAATGATGATGGTGATAGATTTTGAGAACAGAGAAGACAGTAAAGATGATAAACAAGATCTTCCTATTGATGTGACATTTGAATTAATACTCTTATATTGTGAACAAAACTATGGTTGTTATTAACGTGATGACAACGTAGATATCAAAGCTGAATGAAGGGGATGAATTCTATGAATATATGCATTTATTAATATATATATATGTATGTATATAATATATATATATATATATATATATATATATATATATGTATTTATATTTATATTTGTATATGTATGTAGGTATATGAAAGCATTCTGTATTATTTTGAAATAATGCTGCTTCCATCGCTAATAAAGAATTCATTATGCATGAATTTATATATATATATATATTATATATATATATATATTATAATATATATATATACATAGAGATAGATAGATAGATAGATAGATAGATAGATAGATAGAATAGATAGATAGATAGATGATATACATACATACTTACATACATACATACATATAAACATATAAACATACATACTTACGTGTATATATGCACGGACGAAGACATAAATATCTATATAGATAGGTAATATATATATATATATATACATATATTTTTATTTACATATATACGTATATATAGATAGATAGTTAGATAGATAGATAGATAGATAGATAGATAGATAGATAGATAGATATATAGATAGATAGAAAGATAGATAGATAGATAGATAGATTGAGAGATAGAGAGATAGAGATATATATACATACATACAAACATACATACGTGTATATATGCACGGACGAATACATATAAATATGTATATAAATAGATATATTTATACATATATATTTATTTACATATATACGTATGCATGTATGTATGCATGTATGTGTGTATGTATGTATGTATGTATGTACGCGTATGTGTGTGTAAAAGGATAAAAATCAGATGCATGTATCTATATATATGTGTGTGTGTGTGTGTGTATTATGTATGTATATAATGATATTGATATTGGTATTGATATTGATATTGATGTAATTTATCAATAGGCAATAAAATAAAATCAATCAATATAAGGAAGCCATTTCAACGAGCACGGCGATAAATCTAAGCAACCCGTCAACTGAAATCTAACTTCATCTACGAACATAAATGATTGTGGTGCTAGCAACACCGTGGAGGGAAAACGTTCACGTACAAGCCACGCAGTTCTAGGTTCGATTATTATATGAATATGTACTCGTTTCTGTTTGAAGTTTAAAATATAACTTTTAGCCAATGGTTTACTATTGTTTCAGAACTTTAATGTGACCAATAGTACATCATGTCTATAGACATTACTCTTGTTTACTCTTTTACTTGTTTCAGTCATTTAGTCGAGCAAATCGACCCCAGGACTTATTCTTTGTAAGCATAGTACTTATACTATCGGTCTCTTTTGCCGAACCGCTAAGTTACGGGGACGTAAACACACCAACATCGGTTGTCAAGCGATGTTGGGGGAACAAACACAGACACACAAACACATACACTTACACACACACACACACATATATACGACGGGCTTCTTTCAGTTTCCGTCTACCAAATCCACTCACAACGCTTTGGTCGGCCCGAGGCTATAGTAGAATTCACTTTCCTAAGATGCCACGCAGTGGGACTGGACCGGGAACTATGTGGCTGGTAAGCTACTTACCACACAGTCATTCTGACACCTATACATTGATGATAATGAGGATTTATCATCTGTACTTTCATAAATGATTTGCCCTCATCTTTCCCGCCCAAACTAATGCCTTGTCGGCAAAATTCTTTGGGTGGCAGGTGATGACCTCTTCCTGCGCCACTGCGAGAATTAGTCATGCCGGTAGGCCGCGCCAGTGCCCCTCTTGTACGCCCAGAGTAATGCCTTGTGTGTGTATGTGTGCGTGTACGTGCGTGTGTGTGCGTAAATGTGTATCTTTGTGTCTGCATTTTTCCTCTCCTACCTCTTGATAACAGGTGGTGGCGTATTTATTTTCCTCTAATCAAGCGGTTTGGCAAAAGGTACCGATAGAATAAGTACCAGGTTTTAAAAATAAGTACTAGGATCGATTTGTTCGGCTAAAATTCAGGCGGTGCCCTAGAATGCGTGCAGTTTAATAACTGAAACAAGTAAAAGATAAAGATATACATAGTATGGATGACTGTGT
>NW_021836296.1:5000-12500 GCF_006345805.1 Octopus sinensis
ACACTCTCTTTCTTTCTTTCTTTGTATTTCACTCTCGAGTGTTGAAATGAAATTCCAGATCAGTCATTGACCTATTGCGGCCCGCGGGACATTCTGAATGAAATGCCAAATGATTAATTACTTTGATTTCTTTTTGTGCTGCTCGCCTGAGGATGATCCACATCTCATCCTTCCCATTTCTCTAGAAAAGTTGTCCCTGCCTGTTCTAAATTATAGAACACCTCGCGAAACAGGAAAGGGTGGATGGTCACATCTAGAACGTCTTTCATAATAGGCCTGTTTGATCAGACACGGTCTGAGACTGACGCACCACCCCACCACCACCACCACCACAAACAACAACAACAACCGTCTTCATACGATCTTAAAAGAGAAGGGAAACTGCCCGTTATTCAAGCTAGAAAAAGCAGTCAAATTCCTCACAAAAATCCTTCCTATTGTTTGACAAAAATAAAGGATGCATTCATTTGGCAGCATAATCAAAGACTTCAACAGGGAAAACTAAAAAGAGTGGATTGTCACGGATGGAGTGTCTTTAGTCCTATGTCTGCTCCGCTGAAAGGTGGCCGAAGATTAAGCAACAGCAACCTCCAATCATAGTTATTTGCATCTTGCATGGCATCAATTGATGGAGAACTAGAGACAGTGTTGACATATATATTGTGTGTGTGTGTGTGTTTGTGTGTGTGTGTGTGTGTGTGAAGGCGCGTGACTTAGTGGTTAGGTCATTCCACCCACGATTGTGAAGTAGTAAGTTCAAATCCCAGCAACACGTTGTGTCCTTGAGCAAGACACTTTATTTCACTTTATTGCTCCAGTCCACTCAGCTGGCAAAAATGAATTGTACCAGTAATTCAAAGGGGCCAGCTTTGTCACACTATGTGTCACGCGGAATCTTCCTGAGAACTACGTTAAGGGTACACGTGTCTGTGGGGTGCTCAGCTACTTGCACGTTAATTTCATGAGCAGGCTATTCCGTTGATCGGATCAACTGGAACCCTCGTCGTCGTAACCGACGTGCTGTTTGGGAGCAAATATACCAAACAAGCCACAATTTTCAAACAGTATCTGTAAATAGGCGCAGGAGTGGCTGTGTGGTAAGTAGCTTGCCTACCAGCCACATGGTTCTGGGTTCAGTCCCACTGCGTGGCATCTTGGGCAAGTGTCTTCTGCTATAGCCTCAGGCCGACCAAAGCCTTGTGAGTGGATTTGGTAGACGGAAACTGAAAGAAGCCTGTCATATATATGTATATATATATATATGTGTGTGTGTATGTATGTGTTTGTGTGTCTGTTTGTCCCTCTAGCATTGCTTGACAACCGATGCTGGTGTGTTTACGTCCCCGTCACTTAGCGGTTCGGCAAAAGAGACCGATAGAATAAGTACTGGGCTTACAAAGAATAAGTCCCGGGGTCGATTTGCTCGACTAAAGGCGGTGCTCCAGTATGGCCGCAGTCAAATGACTGAAACAAGTAAAAGAGAGTAAGTAGTATTTGTGTATGGACGTAGTGTTACTTTGATTGTGATAGCACAACTCTTTCACACTATCAACTAGCTTATGTTGCTATATAACAGCAACGTGAATTAGAATATTCTCCTGACGATGTGTCCTTTCAACGCTATTACGTAATCGTTTACGTTATGATTAACACATAACGTAACAGTATTTGTTATTGAAACATATGTAACATAACGTCATATACCATCGAACCACGTGAGGATAAAGCGGAAAAAAATAAAATGATAAAAAAAACCAGCAAAGCAATTATTGAGGCTCGAATTGAGAACATTATGAATCGTGCCTCCATGAGACAAGAGAACTTTAGGTGGAGACTTAACGAGTTTGCTATTCCAGCGATGCATTTGCAAAGAGATCTTCTAAGGAAGAGTTAAAGCTGTTCTGAAAGGTCACCTGAACTTAAAGGTCAATGAAATTTATTTTGCAATTGTGGTTTAACCGATATCTGAAAATGCACTACTCACACACACACACACAAAGTTATAGCTTATTTACATACATGATTTATATACCGTGAGCTATTATTACCGCAACATTAGGATTTTAGGTTTCAGCGGTTTCTTCTCTGAAGGCATTCTGCTGTTCGTCTCTCATGAGAGCTTCTTACCAGTACAGCAACATTTGGATTCTAGCTAATTCGTAAAAGAAGCTTATTCATGAATAATGATTACAACTTGATTTCGAGTAATGCCATCATTTTGGTCCTTCCTCATAAGCTTGAGCCGTGTTCGAATCCCACCTGGCATTACTTGCGTTTCCAGGTGTCGCAACCTGCTTATTTCAGTTCGTGCGATCAGTGTTATTGTTATTATTATTATTATTATCATTATTATTATTATTATTATTATTATTATTATTATCATTATTATTATTATTATTATTATTGAGTGAGAGAGCAGTGCATGCCATCAAAGTGACACTGGGGTAAAATATACGAAGCCCAGTATACCCATCAGGAATACTCGTCTGATAATAATAACAATAATAATAATAAATAATAATAATAACAATAATAATAATAATAATAATAATAATGATAATAATAATAATAATGATAATAATAATAATGGTAATAATAATAATAATGGTAATAATAATAATAATAATAATAATAATAATGATAATAATAATAATAATAATAATAATAATAATAATAATAATAATAATAATAATAATAATAATAACAATAATAATAATAAAATGCCCTGATGCAGTACCAGGCAGTGGCTCTCATGGCTTCTGATCTTAACTGATTGGAAGTTTTATCATGTACATTGTTTTGTCTTGGTATAAAAGATGGGCCACAGCAAATATTCTGCTCAATACCACAGATTTGCTTGTCAGTTGTTTGACCTTAACCAGTTGAGCATGTCCCTTAGTGGCTGACGATATGTGCATCTCTGATCACGAGCAAAAGTAGTGGGGGAGCATCATAGCCATGTGTTGAGAGGGATTCTTTGGGGTTTGAATAATTCACCTCTGGAAACATGGGTGGTTCTTTCAACATCCTTAAACAACCCTTATTCAGGGACCTTTTGAGCGGGATGGGCTACTCAACCTGAAGGAAATTCTAACTGGGCCCCACCTGCAAGGTCATGTGCTGTTTATCTTGATATGAGATCACCATGTCGCGCACATATGGTTGTGATGCATGTGCCTGGTGTACCTTTATCAGACGGGTAGTCATGATGGGTATATTGGGCTTCGTATATTTTACCCCAGTGTCACTTTGATGGCATGCACTGCTCTCTCACTCAATAATAATAATAATAGTAATACAAGAGCACGCAGAGAGTGCGAACCTCCACCAAGGCAACACCAACGTCCTCTTGATTTTTGAAATGAGAATATCTGAATTAAATCCGACTGCTCTCGAAAAATTAAGGAAAGGAAACCGGAAAAATAATCCAGAATCCTTGTCCGGTACCTGTAGCAGTATGAAGACATCGGCGGCGGTGGTGGCGGCTGCGGTGGTGGTAGAGCTGGTAGTGGTGATGATGGTTGTTGTTGTTGTTGTTGTTTTTGGTGGTGGTGGTGGTGGTAGTGGTGGTGGTAGTGGTTAAGGTGGTGGTGATAGTGAAGGTGGTAGTGGTGGTGGCAGTGGTGGCGGTGGTGGTGGTGGTGGTAGTAGTAGTAGTAGTAGTAGTAGTGGTGGTGGTGGTGGTGGTGGTGGTGTTGGTGGCAACGGTGGTGGTGTTGGCGGCGGTGGTGGTGGTAGTGGTTAAGGTGGTGGTGATAGTGAAGGTGGTAGTGGTGGTGGCAGTGGTGGCGGTGGTGTGGTGGTGGTGTAGTAGTAGTAGTAGTAGTAGTGTGGTGGTGGTGGTGGTGGTGTGGTGTTGGTGGCAACGGTGGTGGTGTTGGCGGCGGTGGTGGTGGTAGTGGTAGTGGTGGTGGTAGTGGTGGTGGTGGTGCTTGTGCTGGTGGTGGTGGTGGTAGTGGTGGCGTTATGATGACATCGGCGGCCTTGGTGGTGGCTTTGATGGCGGTAGCGCTGGCTGCTGTGCTGCTGCTGCTGGAAGTGGTAATGGTGATTGTGGTGGTGGTGGTTGCGGCCGCTGTAGTGGCGGCGGCGGCGTCGACGATGCCGTGGCTCTGGTGTTGGTGCTGGTGGTCGTGGAGGGGATGTTATTAATCTTTTCGTGGCGATCGTAGTAGTGGTGGCAGTGATGTCAGTGGTGGTGGTGGTGGTGGCGTTACTACTACTGTTGCTGCTGCTGCTACTGCTACTGCTGGAATAATGGTAGTAGGAGGTGGTGGTGGGGTGGCGGCGGGGGTAAAGTAATTCATTCTTTGATATCCTGGAGTTTCTTGTTTCTAAATAACTTTATTTCCTGTCTCCTCCCAATAACCACTTTAATAACCTCAGATAATCCACCCTCATTACAGTATAATGTAACGCAACTAATAGGGTGGAATTGGTACTCAATCTGGCTTCCGTGAATGTTGTTGTTTAGCCCTAGGCTGTGGTACGTGGATCAGTGGTTAAGGTATTTGGCATAGGATCGTAGAGTCGTGTGTTCGATATCGGGCAGCGCGTTTGCGTCCTTCAGCAAGACACTCTATCTCACGTTGCTCCGGTCCACTCAGCTGGAAAAAAATGAGTTGTATCTGTAATTGTTGTTTGTTCCTTCTCGAGCCATGCCTGGCTCATAAGGGCCGGTTTCCCGGTTTCCTTGGCGTATAGGTTCTCCCACCTGGATGGGACGTCGGTCCGTCGCAAGTGAGCTGCAAGATGCAGGAGGAAAGAGTGAGAGAAATTTGTGGCGAAAGAATCAGCAGAAGTTCGCCGTTACCTTCTACCGGACCGGCTGGAGCTTAGGTGTTTTGCTCATAAACACACACATCGCCCGGTCTGAGATTCGAACCCGCGATCCCTCGAACGCGAGTCCGCTGCTCTAACCACTAGGCCATGTGCCACCACATGAGATTATTGATTTGAGGAAGGTTTGTCTGTAAGCTGTTGCAGATCGTACCCGTAAATATAGCCATGAGATTATTGTTCCTTCTCGAGCCATACCTGGCTCATAAGGGCCGGTTTCCTGGATGGGACGCCGGTCCGTCGCAGGTGAGCTGCAAGATACAGGTGGAAAAAGTGAGAGAAAGTCGTGGTGAAAGAGTCAGCAGAAGTTCGCCATTGCCTTCTCCCGGAGCCGTGTGGAGCTTAGGTGTTTCTCTCATAAACACACACATCGCCCGGTCTGAGATTCGAACCCGCGATCCCTCGACCGCGAGTCCGCTGCTCTAACCACTAGGCCATGTTCCTCCCCTCCCTGTAATTCAACAGGGCCAGCCTTGTCATATTCTGCGTCATGCTGAATCTCCCTGAGAACTACGCTATGGGTACGCGTGTCTGTGGAATACTCGGCCACTTCTGGACGTTTATTTTACGAGCTGGCTGTTCCGTCCAACGCATCAACCGGAACACTCGTCGTCACCACCGACGGACCGTCAATTATTTTGTTTATTTGTTTGTTTTTCTTTGTTTTTCTTTTCTGAGGCCTGACGGAACAGATTCATCATCAAATGCTTCCTAGTACTGACCATCCTGTCTGTTACGAGGTGGTATCAAAAAGTTCCCGGATTGGTTCTGTAGCGCGCCAACATACGGCAGCGCACTGTTGCGCGTGCAGCGAGCGCTAGCAGCAACCTTTATGAAGGAGTCTGTCCAGTGACATCGCTTTGTTAACTTCGCATGTTGTGAAATTTGTGTTTTTGTGATCACCTGTATGCTGTAGTCCGCGATTTTTTAAATCACAGGTAGGAATTTGGAACAAAGTGGCAACGTCAAATTTTGCGTTGAACTTCGGACGTCTGCTACAGAGACATTGAGCATGCTTCGGCAATGAGGCAATGGGCCGCACACAATGTTTCGTGTGGCACGGGCGCGTCAAAATAAAAAAGGAAAAACGTCTCTGAAAAACGATGTACAATCTGGAAAACCTGCCAGGCGAGTCACCACCGGAAATGTGATGTGTATCGAGAATTCGTTCCCCCAGGGCCAGACCATCAGTCGAGAGCTCCTGGTGTCCTTTGATGTAGAATTTATGCATGGAGGCGCAATGGCCCAGTGGTTAGGGCAGCGGACTCGCGGTCGGAGGATCGCGGTTTCGATTCCCAGACCGGGCGTTGTGAGTGTTTATTGAGCGAAAACACCTAAAGCTCCACGAGGCTCCGGCAGGGGATGGTGGTGATCCCTGCTGTACTCTTTCACCACAACTTTCTCTCACTCTTACTTCCTGTTTCTGTTGTACCTGCATTTCAAAGGGCAGGCCTTGTCAGTCTCCGTGTCACGCTGAATATCCCCCGAGAACTACGTTAAGGGTGCACGTGTCTGTGGAGTGCTCAAGCACTTACACGTTAATTTCACGAACAGGCTGTTCCGTTGATCGGATCAACCGGAACCCTCGTCGTCGTAACCGACGGAGTGCTTCCATCCCCAGAATTTATGCGCATTTAGTTGATTCTTTGCATTATATATTCATCCAAGGTAGATATTCCTCAGCAGCTTTGTCAACGTTTAACCCTTTCCGTATACTGTATAAATTCCAATTAAGAGAAATTCAGAATTTTTTCCAGGTGATCAAAGCACCTTTTAATTGTTTAATTGTTTATCTTAAAGAACTCTGCATGTTCCCTATCATTCGATGTGGTTAGCCAACTCTGGAATATATCAGAGAGCTAATGAGTTACCTGCCTGAATTCCAATTCCATATTCCTCTACGCGATATATATATATATATATATATATATATATATATATATACTATATATATATATATACATATATATATATACATATATATATATATATATGCATATATATATATACATATATATATATAAATATATATATATATATAATATATATATATATATATATATATATATATATATATATAATATATATATATATATATATATATATATATATATATATATTTATATTTATATTATATTCACTCGTCCTCCAACGCGTGGGATTGAATCAGAATTCGGTCGGTTCTCTATTAAGTGTTTTATTGATGGTCTTGGCTATTTAAATGTTGTTAATTTTAATTAATTGTGCAGCAATTAAGCGAAAGGCAAGCCCGGAATTTCATTAGGAATTTCCATCCTTTTATGTATTGTTTGTTTTTCCTTCTCTCTCTCTCTCTCTCTCTCTCTCTCTCTCTCTCTCTCTCTCTCTCTCTCTCTCTCTCTCTCTCTCTCTCTTTCTTTCTTTCTTTCTTTCTTTCTTTCTTCCTCTCTTTCCAGCGAGATCGTCGACATAGATTCTGTAGGTTGTTGGTTCAGGACGGAAAATTGCCGGTTATTAAGTCGTTTGAGTTAAACTACATTGTAGTGTCGATTTAAACTTTCCTTAGTGAATCAATCTTGTGACCGACTTGGGCGACATTTTAAAACGTAAATGATGCTAGGGTTACGGCAGTGCTGTCGTTCAACTGATAGTTCTGGCTGTAGTGGCAGTGGTGGTAATGGT
>NW_021836296.1:25000-30000 GCF_006345805.1 Octopus sinensis
AAAGGGACATAAGGTATTAAGTCGATTATATCGACTCCAGTGCGTAACTGGTACTTATTTAATCGACCCCGAAAGGATGAAAGGCAAAGTCGACCTCGGTGGAATTCGAACTCTGAGCGTAACGGCAGACGAAATACGGCTAAGCATTTCGCCCGGCGTACTAACGTTTTTGCCAGCTAGCCGCCAGACATACTATCTTACGCTCAAATGGTGCCTGCCAATTATACGAATTACGAACTTAATTTGATCGAGATATGCTTTAAATGAAACTGGGCGATTTTGGTTGTAATTATTAAATCAAATTTAGATATGGAAGATGAAGAAGTGTGACGAGGAAAAAGAATTTCGGTTTAATAAAATCGGTTGTTACCGTACAGTTATCGTTAAGCAATATGGTGTAAAAGCACAGATACGTTAAATTGGTTGAAGGTATAGGAACGTGTGTTAGCATAAATATTATATTTAAATTTAGTATATTAAGACGAGTAGACAAAAAATAACTGCTCCAATGAAGACACGGAATTATGGTGTATTATTATTTTATAGGCAAGCAGAAGCAGCAAATTAGTATAAAAAGGAAAGAGAAAATTCCGAATGAGTTAAGTATGAAAAATAAGTTATAAAAAGAATTCAAAATGGTTAAGAAAAAATAGAAGTAAACGGATACGTGTGCTAGATACCGCAAATGCATATATACATAAATATAAGTGGAGGCGCAACGGCCCAGCGGTTAGGGCAGCGGACTGGCGGTCATTATTTTTTCCTGATTACAATATGTAGATTTAAATGAAATGCGGCAATATGCAAATTTAAAAGAAATGAAGCAATCTAACGCTGCTACATAAAGAGAGTGGAGGCGCAATGGCCCAGTGGTTAGGGCAGCGGACTCGCGGTCATAAGATCGCGGTTTCGATTTCCAGACCGGGCGTTGTGAGTGTTTATTGAGCGAAAACACCTAAAAAGCTCCACGAGGCTCCGGCAGGGGATGGTGGTGATCCCTGCTGTACTCTTTCACCACAACATTCTCTCACTCTTACTTCCTGTTTCTGTTGTACCTGTATTTCAAAAGGGGCCGGCCTTGGCACTCTCTGTGTCACGCTGAATATCCCCGAGAACTACGTTAAGGGTGCACGTGTCTGTGGAGTGCTCAGCCACTTACACGTTAATTTCACGAGCAGGCTGTTCCGTTGATTCGGATCAACCGGAACCCTCATCGTCGTAACCGACGGAGTGCTTCCACATAAATAAATGAATATTTCAATAAATAAAAAGTGGTATAAAAATATATCCAAAACTTCGAGGTATGAATGTGTGGTTATAGCGGAGAATTATATGTGTGTAAGCACAAAGTCTAGGGTTACTGTGAAATGCGATGAATATAAAAAATAAAGTAGCTTTAGAATAATTCATATTTGGTAATTATTAGAAATGTAGATTATGTAAGTTAATGAGCTGTGTATAATTATTATGTGTTCAGGTATATTTTATTGGTTTAAAATATTGGAGATTTAAAAAAAAATTCTTCATGCACAAGATTGGATGCGTCCAGAGTGTCTGTTTAGCATGCTAGAATCACTAGCACAGCAGCATGGTCAGGTATGGAGAAAATGCAATAATGATGTGTTTGTATATTTCCAGTATATAATTAGTTAAGGCGAGTATCTTTCATTTTGAGGATTATCATTATTATTATTATTATTATTATTATTATTATATTATTATTATTATTATTATTATTATTATTATTATTATTATTGTTATTATTATTGAGTGAGAGAGCAGTGCATGCCATCAAAGTGACACTGGGGTAAAATATACGAACCCCAGTATACCCGTCATGACTACCCGTCTGATAAGGGCACACCAGGCACATGCATCACAACCATATGTGTGCGACATGGTGATCTCATATCAAGAAAAACAGCACATGACCTTGCAGGTGGGGCCCAGTGAGAATTTTCTTCAGGTTGAGTAGCCCATCCCGCTCAAAAGGTCCCTGAATAAGGGTTATTTAAGGATGTTGAAAGAACCACCCATGTTTCCACAGGTGAATTATTCATTATTATTATTATTATTATTATTATTATTATTATTATTATTATTATTATTATTGAGTGAGAGAGCAGTGCATGCGATCAAAGTGACACTGGGGTAAAATATACGAACCCCAGTATACCCATCATGATAACCCGTCTGATAAGGGTACACGAGGCACATGCATCACAACCATATGTGCGCGACATGGTGATATCATATCAAGATAAACAGCACATGACCTTGCAGGAGAGGCCTAGTTAGAATTTTTTCTTCAGTTTGAGTAACCTATCCCACTCAAAAGGTCCCTGAATAAGGGTTGTTTAAGGGTGTTGAACGAAACACCCATGTTTCCTAAGGTGAATTATTCAAACCCCAAAGAATCCTTCTCAACACATGGCTATGATGCTCCCCCACTACTTCTGCTCGTGATCAGAGATGCACATATCGTCAGCCACTAAGGGACATGCTCAACCGGTTATGGTCAAACAACTGACAAACAAATCTGTGGTATTGAGCAGAATATTTGCTGTAGCCCATCTTTTATACCAAGACAAAACAATGCTGTAGCCCATCTTTATTATTATTATTATTATTATTATTATTATTATTATTATTGGTCAAAGTGTTGAGCTGGCAGAATCATTAACATGCTGGACAAAATGCTTAGCGGCATTTTGTCAGTCTTACATTCTCAGTTCAAATTTTGTCAAGGTCGACTTTGTCTTCCTTCCTTTTGAGGTAAATAAAATAAGTACCAGTTGAGCACTGGGGTTGATGTAATCGACTATTCCCCTCCCCCAAATTTTCAGGCCTTATGCCTATAGTAGAAAGGATTTTATATTATAAATAGTTGTTGCTTTTACGTTCCATATGAATTTTGAATACGCTGAACCACTGCTTTTTTTCGGTTGTGCAAATATGCATGGTCCTATTACCCTAATACCTAAATTTGAAGATAAATAGGAGTAAGACAAATATAAGAGAAACGTATATTGTTGGTTTCTTCCGACAACTACAAAACTGCTCCCTAAGCTACAACTTGAAAAATCTCTACAAAGAAAGCATCTTTCTACACCTCAAATTGAGCTGCTCCAATCGTTTGATTAAAATTTGTTCAGCTAATTAAGAATATGGAATTCTGAAGGCATAGCAGTAGATAAAGTGAAAGCGAAAATGCAACGACTGAAGTATTGAGATAAAATATTTTACTCAATCTGCTGAGAATCTGATCAGAATTTGCATGAAGCCAATAAATCTAATTATCATAGATTATTATCGAAATCCATAATGAATATATTCAAACCTCTGCGAGATTATTTTTAAAGACTTCAATGCGCGCAGCCAAAAATTAAGCTAATTATGTGGGAATTTGCAACCGAGCGAAACCAACTATATTTAGATTCGCGCATAGAATACTCAAATAATATGAAACAATTTTGGGAAAAAAACCCATTAGTTAATGATAAATCTTTGTCCTATATTTCACGTGAGATACGCACGTGATATACATGTGAAGCAGTTGGTCGTCTTTCTTTTCATGACTGTACAGCTAGGATTCTATTTCCTTTTTTAAAAAAAATATTTCAGTCATTTGACTGCGATCATGCTGCAGCAACTCCTTGAAGGGTTTTAGTCAAACAGATAAACCCAGGGATTTATTTTTTTAAAGCCTAGTATACTTATCCTTTTACGCCGAACCGCTAAGTTACGGGGACGTAAACACACAAACACCTGTTGTCAAGCATTCACAAATACACCAACGAGCTTCTTTTCAGTTTCCGTCTACAAAATTCACTCGCAGGGCTTTGGTCGGTTTCTAGGCTATAGTAGAAAACACTTGCCCAAGGTGCTATGCAGGAGGACTGAAACCAAAACCATGTGGTTGGTAAGAAAGCCTCTTACCACACAGCTGCGATTTCATATTTTCTTTAACACAAAACATACATGTGCTCAGCAGACACACCCAAAACCATACGCATAGTCACGTGCACCACATGTGGCTCTGCTTGTTAGTGTAAGAAGAACATGTGCATCTGTGTATGTGTATATATATATACACACAAACATATATGTATATATCTATATATATCTATATATCATATATACATATATATGTATATATATATATATGCATATACTTACATACACACAGACACATATGCATTTATATATATATATATATATATCATATATACATATATATATACCATATATTTATAATCTATGCATATATATTTGTATACTTATATATATATATATATATATATATATATATATATATATATATATATATATATATATGATATATATAAGTATACAAATATATATATATACACGCATAATAGTATGTACACACATATATTTCTGTGTGTGCTAATGCCTATGTGTATACGTTGCTATTTGTATGTATGTATGTATGTATGTATGTATGTATGTATGTATGTATGTATGTATGTATCTGTGCGTCTGTGTATCTGTGTGCCTATGTGAGTGCGTTTTGCGCTTGCGCAGTTGGAATCGTAATCGGCTACGTGCCGAAATGGTAATAAGCTAAGTTGGCGGATGTTGTACTTGAAACTATGTCTAATTTATAATATCGTTCTCTTTCCGTGTATGTCTTGAATCGAATGAATACGATTATTGTGGATATGTTTATATGGTATCAAGTACATATCGGCTCATCTGTCATGTCACTGTAAACACTGCAGGCAGGAAAAATACACCCCGTACATACATATATATATATATATATATATATATATAAGAGAACAAAGTGTACGTACGCCGCTATATATATATACATACATATATACACATATATACATATATATATATATGTGTGCATGTGTAGGTGTGTAGGTGTGCGTGTGTACGTATTTGACTCTGTGTGTGAGTATATGCGTGCGCGTGTTTATAAATTGCATAAGATCTCAATGTAATGTATAAACTATATACAACGTTTT
>NW_021836296.1:35000-37500 GCF_006345805.1 Octopus sinensis
GTTGTGGTGGTGGGTGGTGTGGTGGTGTGGTGGTGGTGGTGTGGTGGTGGTGGTGGTGATGGTGGTGGTGGTGGTGGTGGTGGCGGTGATGGTGTTTGTGGTGGTTGTGGTGGTGGTGGTTGTGGTGGTGGTGGTGGTGGTTTTAATGCCTGTCATAATCGGGACTGCGATGACAAGTTCCTGAATAATTAATATGGTGACAATATTATTTTGTGTTGAGACTAAAGTTCTGGCAATATTTTGGTAACATATTCTGTTTTTGTTTTTGTTTTTTCCTCAAATTACAACAAAACAATTAAACTGGCATTTTGGTGGGAAGGAGGCAGTCGATTAGATTGACACCAGTACGCAACTGGTACTTAATTTACCGATCCCTAAAGGATGAAAGGCAAAGTTGACCTCGGTGGAATTCGAACTCAAAACGTATAGACAGACGAAATGCCGCTAAGCATTTCGCCCGGTGTGCTAACGTTTCTGCCAGATTGCCGCCTTAATCTGTCATACCAGGTTCGTAGCTGTGACAGCGACACACAGATACACACGAATACAGGGATATAGAAATAAACATGTAAGGTTACTCTTTCTTATTATGACACGAGGTGAACAATTTTGAAGGGATTGGAAAGACGATTACATTGAACCCAGTGTCCAGCTGGTATTTTATCCAACCCGAAAGCAAGGAGAGCAAAGTCGACCTCAGCGGCGTATGAAGTCAGAGCGTAAAAAATCCGAAAGAAACGCCGCAAATATTTTATCCGGCTTTATAACGATTCTACCAGCTTGCAGCTGAGACACATTCGAATATTGAAACACACCGATTTACGAATAAAAATTTCTTACTCATCACATAGAGAAATACTGAATCACACGTACAGACAAATAAACGTTATACAAATACACAAATACAAAGACGTTAAATCTATCGTTTCAGTCGCCATTTTGTTTCGATTTTATTTCTTCTCGGTTCAGAATTCTTATGCTAATGTCCTCACGTTTTACCGCTCGTGTTTCAGTGAAGAGACTAAGGCTATTAGCAACAACATTACATAACTAGGGCTGTGAGAGTGTGAACGAGAGAGAGAAGGATATAAAGTGATAGAGAGAAAACTATCATTCTAATTGATATTGATATAAGCAAAGCTTTCGACTCCATTCTCAGTTTTTTCACTTATGCAAAAAGACCATTCAAAACTATCTTTAAAATACATACAAAACTTTGTTTACCAAATAATTTTCCTATCTGGTCACCAAAACCTACCATATTTTCTGACAAACAAGTTGAATTTTTCAGACAAAAACTGACAGCAAAAGAGGATATGTTAACTTATTATACCAAGACGATTTTGGAGACCAAAATATTCTGTGAAATGCAGTAGGATTTGGAACGATTTTAACGAAGCTTGAATGCTTACACTACAGTGTTTACACCATATATTGTATGTTGGAAAATACAGTTTGTAATACACAGGAAAGACAATTGATAAAAATAAATTTGAAATTTTCTAAATGGAGTTGTACAAGGGTTTGTGCTTTCATCGACCCGTTTTAGCCTTATTTTCATACGTACACTATCTCTTTACATTGTCACCGCGAGGTGGATTTTGAAAAATTATAACATATAAACACGAGGCACGTTCTGTATCGTGTCGTTTTTATAATGTTAATCTTGGCTTTCCTGCTGACGAAAGCTTCGCCTAGTAAATTATTTTATTTGCTGAAGATAGATTGAAACCATGGTACAGGAAATAGATGGTAAATGTTTTTATTTTTGATTCCCTTTCGAAATTACCCCTAATAGTGGTTTGGAGTTTAACTACTCCTTCTAGCGGATCAAATGTCCTGTTATGGCCATCTCTTATGTGTTTAAATGTACACTGTATTTATATATTTATCGATGTATATATATATATATATATATATATATGTATGTATATATATATGTATACACACACACACACATATATATATATATATACATATATATATGTATGAATATATATACATATATACATAAATATACACACATACATGCATACTTATATATATTCATATATATACATATATATACATATATATATATGTATGAATATATATACATATATACATGCACACACACTCACACACCACACACACACACACCACACACACACACATATATATATATATATATATATATATATTATATATATATATGTATGCATGTATATATGTGTGTGCGTGTGCATATATATATATATATATATATATATATATATATATATATATATATGAACGTATATATATTTAGATAGATAGATGGACACATAGATTGATAGATAGATAGATAGATATAGAGAGAGAGACAGACAGAAAGAGAGAAGGAGAAAGAACAGGGAGAGGAACAATGTATTACTATGGCACGACATTTCCATAATTGATAGAAAACTACAGTGGGAGCTGGAGAAAAATCAATGCAACGTTTCGTAGAGTGTTTGCTGAAAATCCAATCAGTAAACTAATT
>NW_021836296.1:45000-47500 GCF_006345805.1 Octopus sinensis
ATATATATATACATACATACAGAAATACATACATGCACACATAATACATACATACACGCATACACGCATAATGGAGTTCTAAAATGTTGGCGTTGTTGTTGTTGTTGTTGTTGTTTTTGTTGTTGGTAGTGGTGGTAGTTGTTGATGCCGCTACCACAGCTGCTGTTGTTGCTGCTGCTGCTGCTGTTGTTGTTATTACAGTGCGAAAGGAGTCGTGTTAAGCAAAGGAATTGATGCCCCGAGGAACCATCGAACCAATTTCGTTATTCCTGTGTTCTCGACGAAAGGTGAATAACCTCCATTGGATTAATTCCACATACTGACTGCAGGCGCCAAAACGGCTAAAACCAACAACCACTACCAGAATACCTGCTCCATTTTGTTTTTCTTTTAACCTTTTACAAGCTCAGACACACAAAATGCGGCCATGTCATTATTCAGTTTTAGTTCAAATGCGTAACTGGTACTTAATTTATCGACCCCGAAAGGATGAAAGGCAAAGTCGACCTCGGCGGAATTTGAACTCGGAACGTAATGACTGACGAAATACCGCTAAGCATTTCGCCCGGCGTTGTAACGATTCCGCCAGCACGCCGACTTGCCAGATCAACAACAACAACAGCAATATTGGTTTCAAATTTTGCCACAAGGGCAGCCATGTTAGGGGAGAGGATTAGCCGATTAGATCGACCCCAGTACGCAGCTGGTACTTAATTTATCGACCTCGCAATGATTAAAACGCAAAGTCGACCTCGATGGAATGTGAACTCAGAACTTCAGGACGGATGAAACGTAGCTAAAGCATTTAGCCGGATGTGCTTGTAGTAGTAGGAGTAGTATTAGCAATTGCAAGAGTAGTGGTGGTAGTGGTGGTTTGGTAGTAGTAGTAGTAGTAATAGTTGCTGTTGTTGTAGTTTTGTTGCTGTAGCAGCCATTGTAGTCTGCTGGATGAGTTGTGTTAGTAGTGATGGTAATAGTATGAGAATTGTATTTGTGGTATGTGTGGTAGTATATGTAGAGTAGTAGTTTCACCAGGGTGTGGTGCATTAGTAGTAGAGGCGGCAGCAGCGGCGGCAACAGCAGCTGCAACTGCAATATCAGCAGTGACTGTAACAGCTGAAACAGCAGCAGCTCCAGTAGTAGTAGTAGTAGTAGTAGTAGTAGTAGTAGTGTAGTAGTAGTAGTAGTAGTAGCAGCAGCAGCAGCAGTAGTAGTAGTAGTAGTAGTAGTAGTAGTAGTAGATATAGAAGCAGCAGCAGACATGGCAACAGCTGCAGCAGCAACAGCAGCAGTAGTAGCAGCAGAAGTAGTAGTAGTAGTAGTAGTAGTAGTAGTAGTAGTAGTAGTAGTAGTAGTAGTACAAGCAGTAGCAGTCATAGCAAGAGCAGCAGCAGCAGCAGTAGCAGCAAGAGCAGCAGCAGCAGTACCAGAGATACCAATAGTAGTAGTAGTAGTAGATGTAGAAGCAGCAGCAGTCATAGCAGCAGTAACAACAGCAGCAGCAGTAGCAATAGCAGTAGTCATAGCAGCAGAAATGGTAGTAGAAGTAGTAGTAGTAGAAGCAACAGCAGTCATATGTTGTAGTAGTAGTCGTAGTAGTAGTAACGGCAGCAGCAGCAGTAGCGGTAGTCAAGCAGGGGCGCAGTAGACAGAATGGCCGAAAACAGTAGCAATCTTAGCAGCTGCAACAGTAACGGTAGCAGCAGAAGTAATAGTACAAGTAGTAGTAGTAGTAGTAGTAATAGTATTAGTAGTGGCGGTAGCAGCAGACAGATGGCTAAAAACAGTAGCAGTCGCAGAAACAACGGCAGAAGCAGTGGTAGCAGTACAGCTGCAGCAGCAACAGCAGCAACAGCAGCACCAGCTCTAGTGATAGTAGTAGTAGTAGTAATAGTAGTAGCAGCAGCAGTAGCCAAGCAGTGCAGCAGCCAGAATGACCAAAATCCGTAGCAGTTGCAGCAACAGCGGCAGAAGCAGCAGTAGCAGTAGTAGCAGTACAGCAGCAGCAGCAGCAGCAGTAGCAGCAGTAGTAGTAGTAGTAGTAGTAGTAGTAGTAATAGTAGTAGTAGTAGTAGCAGCAGTACCAACAGCAGGGCCCGGGAGGCCCAAAAAAAAAAAAAAAGCCCAGCCAGAATGACCAAAATCCGTAGCAGTTGCAGCAACAGCGGCAGGGGCAGCAGTAGTAGTAGTAGTAGTAGTAGTAGTAGTAGTAGTTGTAGTAGTAGCAGCCGCAGCAGTAGACGAGCAGCAGTGCAGCAGCCAGAATAGCCAAAACAGCAGCAGTCGCTGGAACAGCGGCAGCAGAAGAAGTAATAGCAGCAGCAGTAGCAGCAGCAGCAGCAGCAGTAGTAGTAGTAGTAGTAGTAGTAGATGCAGCAGCGGCGCACCACCATCAGCAGTTGTAGTAGATGTAACAGCCAAGCTGCAGTCTCGACGGATCGGCAAAAATGGCCGACAATAACTGTCTCAGCAGGGAAGGAGTATTTGCTGTCATTATTGT
>NW_021836296.1:52500-55000 GCF_006345805.1 Octopus sinensis
TGGTGTTGATTTTACCCGATTTTCTTCACCCTGTCGTCTCCTCACCTCAGTCTATGACTGGTACTTCATATTTTCGAACGCCTGCAAAGGTTTCAAAGATAAAGAAAATTTAGGGGCAAGAGGTGGTGGAGATAGTGTTAGTGGTGTTGGTGGTGATGGTGGTGGTGGTGGTTGTGGTGGTGGTACAGTCGATTTGTGGTAGCGGTTGTTGTTGTTGTTGTTGTTGTAGTGGTGGTGGTGGTGGTGGTGATGGGTTGCTTTAGAGTTGATAGGTGGAACGGGGGGGAGGTAGAGTTGATAGTTGGTAGCTGTTATTGTTGTTGTTGTTGTAGTCGTGATGGTGTTGGTGTTGGTGGTGGTGTTGTTGTTAGTGGTGGTCGTGGATGGTGGCTTTAGAGATGATAGGTGGAATCGGGGTGGTGATGGTGGTGGTGGTGGTGGTGGTGGTTGGCGGAAAAGTTGAAAGCTGGTAGCTGTTATTGTTTTTGTTATTGTTGTTGTTGTTTTTGTTGTTGATGGTGGTGGTGGTGGTGTTGATGGCGGCGGCGGTCTGTGTTTCGCCGTAGTAATTTCTTACGAATCTCCAACTGTCATGGAAAAAACAAGTCTGTGAAACATCGCGGCAGCTTTTAAACAGACAGCCGAGATCATTCGATAGCACAACATAACAAGCCTGACATCATTTCACATGACAAAAAAATGACAATTGTGTACTAATTGTCGACAGAGGAATACCAAATTACTATAATTTTGTGCAGAGCTGAGCTGAAAAACGAAGGAATTTTACCGACCTAACTGCTGAATTAAAAAACCATTATGACAGTTAAGGAATGTGCCTATTATTCCATTTGTAAAACGATACAATTTGAATGATATTAAAAGACATCAGCCATTATTTGAACGCTGGTTACACCGAAGCAACTGAGCTGTGAGGAGTCTCGCATCTATTGGGGCGGTTGGTCCGTAATCCCTTAACTGCTTGTAATTCATGATTGGTGCCTTCAACACTTATATCTCCCCCTTGGGATCCCTATTGTTCATCTATTCATCTATGACGATGCATCGAAGAAATCAAAGGGCGTAAAGCGAAAGAAAAAAAGAGAAAAAACGCACTCAGCACCAAAGCAGAAGTTACCTTCGAAAGTGGTGGGGGCCACCACCTCGATAACGGTAGAGGCTAGGGGCCGAAATCGGGTGTGGTTCCTCCTGATGATGTCCTTAGACACTGGATCCTATAAAGGAGCTGTTGAGGTAACAAGCCGCGAAACGTGGTAAGAATTCCTTCCCCCAGAGACACCTGCTATTCGTCCTTTAACTTCTCCGAAATAGCTGAGCAATAAAGGGCCCCAAATTTACTGATCACTGACCCCTTAACTGTCTATAAACCACGGCTGTTGCCTTCATCAACCATTTATCTCCTAGGGCAGTGTTTCTCGACCATTTTTTACCCATGGACCTCTCTGACTGCTATTTTACTCAGATGGACCCTCATAGCCTTTTCTTCGTGCCTTACCTCATTTGATGAGAATGACATCTTAGATGAGGTTATGTCGGCAGTGGATAAAAGCCTTCCCATCACAGACTACCAAAGTATGTGAAGAAGCAGTAACTGACAAATATGTGACGTTAAAAAGAAAACATCCTTTCTTACTCTGCTTCAGTTCTTAGTCAATGAAAGGCGGCGAGCTGGCAGAAACGTTAGCACGCCGGGCGAAATGCATAGTGGTATTTCGGCTGCCGTTACGATGTGAGTTCAAATTCCGCCGAGGTCGACTTTGCCTTTCATCCTTTCGGGGTCGATAAATTAAGCACCAGTTACGCACTGGGGTCGATGTAATCGACTTAATACCTATGTCTGTCCTTGTTTGTCCCCTCTGTGTTTAGCCCCTTGTGGGTAATAAAGAAATAGGTATTTCGGCTGCCGCTACTTTGTGAGTTCAAATTCCGCCGAGGTCGACTTTGCCTTTCATCCTTTCGGGGTCGATAAATTAAGCACCAGTTACGCACTGGGGTCGATGTAATCGACTTAATACCTATGTCTGTCCTTGTTTGTCCCCTCTGTGTTTAGCCCCTTGTGGGTAATAAAGAAATAGGTATTTCGGCTGCCGCTACTTTGTGAGTTCAAATTCTGTCGAGGTCGACTTTACCTTTCATCCTTTCGGGGTCGATAAATTAAGTACCAGTTACGCACTGGGGTAGATGTAAACGACTTAATCCCTTTGTCTCTTCTTGTTTGACCCCTCTATGTTTAGCCCCTTGTGGGCAATAAAGAAATAAGAAACGTTAGCACGCCTGGCGAAATGCATAGCGGTATTTCGTCTGTCTTTACGTTCTGAGTTCAAATTCCGCCGAGGCCGACTTTGCGCTTCATCCTTTCGGGGTCGATAAATTAAGTGCCAGTTGCGTACTAGGGTCGATCCAATCGACTGGCCCCTTTCAAAAAATGTCGGGCCTTGTGCCTAGAGTAGAAAAAAGTTCTTAGTCAATGAAGATTGCTTCT
>NW_021836296.1:62500-67984 GCF_006345805.1 Octopus sinensis
ATCACAACTCATTTTTACAGCTGAGTGAACTAGAGTAAAGTGAAATAAAGTGCCTTGCTCAAGAACACAACAGGCAGCCCGGTCCGGAATTCGAACTCACAACCTCACGATCGTAAGCTCGACGCTCTAACCACTGAGCCACGCGCCTTATTATTTATCTTTCTATTTAGCAATCTGGTTGAAACCGGTACAGACTGTGCCTGTACTGGGAAAACTTTCAAGAAGGATGTTGTATCTGGGAGTTTTTTTATCCTATTTGCCGCACTAAGTATAACCTATTATTTGACCAATACTATATATTTTTTTTTAATTTCAGCTCAGAGCTGCGGCCAAGCTGATGCACCACCGTTAATATGTTTAATTTCTGGCTAATCTTCACAGGATAATGCTTGATATTACCTACCTACGAAGACAACTGAATAGCAGACACTATTGCAAACAAAGGTGAGAAGAGAATAACAAACACAGACACACAACATGTGTGTGTGTGTGAGTGTGTGTGTGTGTGAAGGTGCGCGGCTCAGTGGTTATGGCGTCGAGCTTACGATCGTAAGGTTATGAGTTCAATTCCCGGAAAGGGCTACGTGTTGTGTTCTTGAGCAAGACACTTTATTTCACGTTGCTCCAGTTCACTCAGCTGTAGAAATGAGTTGCGACGTCACTGGTCCCAAGCTGTATCGGCCCCTTTGCCTTTCCCTTGGATAACATCAGTGCCATGGAGAGGTGAGGCTGGTTGCATGGGCGACTGCTGGTCTTCTACACGCACACACACACACACACATACACACACACATATGCAGACAGGTAGAGACATAGATAGAGAGATAGGGAGAGTGGGGAGAGAGAAAGAGAGAGAGACTTAGCTAAATAGATAGATAGATAGATAGATAGATAGATAGATAGATAGATAGATAGATAGATAGATAGATAGATAGATAGATAGATAGATAGATAGATAGATACGACGGGATTCTACAAAGTTTCCATCTACCGAAATCCCTCACAAGGCATCGGTCGGCCCGGGGCTATCATAGAGGACACCTGCTCAATTTTCCACACTTTGCAAACGAACCCGAGACCAAGTGATTGCGAAGCGACCTTATTTACCACACAGCTTTGCCATCGTCCTATATAATTCATATAAAATGTTTTTACAGATGTGACCTTCTTTTGCTCCAGTTTTTTTTTTTTTTTACCATTTCCAAACAGACCCACAACGACATTCCTCAACTGCCGTAATATTTTTGGCACCATAGCTAGGTCGGTTGTCATTTGGAAATTCTTCAGTTCTTCGGTTCTTCAGCTTTTTCCAGCTCGTTACGTAGTGGAAGGAGTAATTTAATGCTGTAGGTTGTTGGCATATTATTTTGTAATTAACAAGTTAGCTTCGTTAGCTCAGAGTCAATCTTGAAGAGCAAGGAAGCCTTGAGTGTATAAACAGTGACTTCTTTCGTTTTGTGACGCCTCCTCGCTTGTTGTTTAGTAGCAGGTGTCATCTGAGACTCAGCTGAGAGGAAAAGCAAAATATTAGTCATGGCCGACAGGTTGAAAAATTATGATTACATACAAGGAGGGAAAGCGAGAAACTTAGAGAGAAAAAGAGAAGGTGGGAGAGAAAGGAGAATGAAGGAGGGAGAGAGGGTTGGAAAGAGGTGTAGTTTGTTGGTGTGGGCGTTGGGAGAAGCACGATGTAATTAACGAGTATTTATTAGGTCTGAAGTATTGAGGAGTTGGGTTGCGGTTTTGGTTGTGGTTATGGCTGATAAAGTGATGCAGGAGTCTGTGTTCGGGTTGCATACATACACAAACGCCTATAATTACATACGTATATGCACACACACACACACACACACACACTACACACACACACACACACACACACACACACACACACACACACACAGATGCATGCACATGTATATATAGATGCATGCATACATATATTCATATATATATATGAATATATATATATGAATATATATATATATATATAATATATCTATCTGTGTGTGCATACACGTATACGCAGATATCTACACACACATTTATATATATATATATATGTACATGTATATGTACGCATGTAGGCATAAGTGTATGTATGTATGTATGTACTGGTAGAAAACAGGCAGACGAAAGGACAGACAGACAGACAGAGAGGCAGAGAGATAGATACATAGATGCATATTCATATGTGTACATAAATATATGTATGTGTGTGTGTATACACATATGCATTAATATGTAGACACACACACACACACACACATATACGTATGCATTTGTGTATACATATGTATCGATGCGTGTGTATATGTATGTATAGACAGCTAGATATACACAGATGGACATACACACAGATAGATAGATAGATAGATAGATAGATAGATAGATAGATAGATAGATAGATAGATAGATAGATAGATGCATGCACACATACATACGCACATACATACATACATATATAAATACATACATATATACATACATACATATATACATACATGCATGCATACATGTATAACATAAAAGGCTGGCATGCTCCTAGCTGCGTGGTTAAGATGTTCACTTGGCAACCTTGGCCCAGTCCATCATGTGGATGGGGTTAAAAATCATGATCGCCATCATCATCATCATCATCACCATCATCATTATCATCATCATCATCATAATCATCACCATCATCATTATCATCATCCTCATCATCATTATCATCATCATCATCATCATCATCACCATCATCATCATCATCATCATCATCATCACCATCATCATCATCATCATTATCACCATCATCATCATCATCATCACCATCATCATCATCATCATTATCATTATCGTCATCATCATCATTGTCATCATCGTCATCACCAACCCCCATCAAGTGTAGTTTCATATCTATGACAAATTCTACAACTCGCCGGCAATAATCATAATGATTCATTGTCCACGTGGTAGTTCAACATGCTAGAAACCGCAGCCAAATGTCCCTCTTAGATCACACGTCATCACGTCATTGACCGATGATAAAAGAAAAACCTGGAGACTTTAAATGTTGTAAAGAAAGACATCAACCTCTGTTTGACCAGTCGAGATAATGGCAGCTTCAACAACTATGGAAATAGATCTGCCTGGTCAAGGCTGATTTGAGCAAACAAAAGTGACAATAACAACAACAACAACAACAGCAATAATGTCAATAACAACGAGGACATCTCAGAGTGGTTGCTCATACTGTTAGATTAAAATAAATAACAACGAAATCACCCTCAAGCCAAAAGCTGTCATCGACAGAAGAGCAAACATACTGGTTAGTTTTATGAGAGGAAAAGAAAATTGTATCAGGAAAATGGCAGGATGGTCTCGGCTGGAAGGTCGTTAAATTGTAATCATAGGTGGTCCGTATCTGGGGCGCTCTCGGACAAAAACAAATTCACCAATGACAATAAAATTAATAAAAACAACAATGCGAGTGATGGTGGTGGGTTCTCACTTTGCGACTCCTGGTTTCAGGTTCATTCGCACTGTGCGGCACCCTGGGCAAGTGTTTTCTACTAAAGGTCCAGGCCGACCAATACCTTATGATTAAATTTAGTAGCCGGAAACTGTATGGAAGCCCATCGTATACATATGTGTGTGTGTATGTGTTTATGGTCATGATTGTCAACTCTCTCACTGCTAGACAACCGGTGTTGGTTTGTTTATGTACCTGTAAATTAGTGGTGTCGCAACAAACGATCAACGGAATAGATACCAGATGTGTTTTTTTTAAAGTAAGTACTGAAGCCAATTTCTCCGACTGAATCCTTCAATATGGTGCCCCAGCATGGCCGCAGTCCAATGACTGAAGCAAGTAAACGATAGCAACTAAATAGCTGTAACAACAAGAACAAACGGAGAAGTCTTAGCAACAGTTACAGCGAAAATAGCAACAGCATTAAAGGAAGCAGCAGACAGAGCCACAATAACGATAGCGACAGATTGAACACAGGTAGTGACAGCAGCTCATACAATAAGAATAGAGATAGCAACAGATTAACAACAGTGATAGCAACAGATACTGCAACAGTAGACATAGAATTAGTGATAGCTGCAGATACGGCAATAGTAATGTTAGCAACAGATGTAGTAACGGCAGAGTTTACAACAAATATGTTGACATTAGTGATAGCAACATATATATTTACAATAGTGATGGCAACGGCTATAGCAACGTAGTGATAGCAACATATATAGTAATGGTAATATTAGCACCCAAGGCGGAAACAGCTATGATAGCAACATTGGCGATAGCAACAATTATAGTAATTGTGGTATTAGCAACAGGTAGAGTAAATGTAGTGTAGCAACAGTTTCATTAACGGTGATGATAGCTGCAAATAGAATTGTCATGAACACATGTGATAGAAACAGGTATAGCAGCAATGGTGATAGCAACAGTTGCGATAACAACACGTGCAGTAATAGTAGTTATAGCAACAGATGAAGTAAGAATTATGATAGCAACAGACAGAGCAAGTGTAGTGTTAGTCATACCTACGGCAGTAGTTTGTCTAGCAACGGCTACAGTAGCAACGATAAGGATGGTAACAGCTACATAGCAACTGCAACAGAAATATTGCTAGTAGCAACAGCTATGACTCAATCACAATAGCAACAACAAATATGGCGTCGACAATTGGTATTAAGTTGTTTTGTTTTTTGTTGCTGTGTATTTTTCCCTTTTTTCTTTAGCAGACAGTAATATCAACGACATTTGTGATAGAGGGCAACAACAATAACAAAAGCATAAGTGATGTATCAATAGCAACAACAACAACGGTATCAATAATGATAATAATAATGACAATAAGGGCGATCATAACAAACGTGCAATTAGCAACAGATACAAGCCGACAGCAACACTGACAACGCCCACCACAACATTAGCAACGGATTCACAGCTAGTATCACCACCGGCAGCTACGAGAGACAGAGATGCAGCCAGGAACGAGAACTGCGCCAGCGTCGCCATCATCACTGCCGCTGCTACTCTTTCCTAACCACCACGACCACCACCACCAGAGTAGTAGTAGTAGTAGTAGTAGTAGTAGTAGTAGTAGTAGTAGTAACACCCAACACTAGCATCGTTTGTTATCAGCTGCCGCAAGCACATCAAGCGCAGCAGCTGCACACACACACACACACACGCATATATCTGTGTCAATATATATGTGTGTGTGTGTGTGTGTGTGTGTGTGTGTGTGTATACATATGTGTGTGTGTATACATATGGTGTGTGTGTGTGTGTTCTTTTACTCTCTTATTCTTTTGCTTGTTTCAGTCGTTTGACTGCGGTCATGCTGGAGCACCGCCTTTAGTCGACTTATTCTTCGTAAAGCTGGTACTTATTCTTTCCGATCTCTCATGCCGAACCGCTATGTTACGGGGACGTAAACATACCAACATCAGTTGTCAAGCACAGACACACAAACATACACACAC
>NW_021836297.1:0-2500 GCF_006345805.1 Octopus sinensis
TGGGAGAGGGGGTGGAGATGTAGTTCTGCTGCTTATAAATACCGCCCGCATTAAGGCAGGGGCGAATGTTTGTCAATAGAATGTTCTTCATACTAAATACAAATGTAAATACGGTAGAATCACACAGATTTGTAATATAACCAATTGGAGAACAACGATCAAAGGATATATCAAAGAAAACAATTGATAAAAGCCTTCCTCTGTGCGTGTTTATTATCTAAAAACAACATGCAAGGTACGTAACTCCAGTAAGAACAACTGATCGAAATTTGAAGGGGCAATGTAGACGAAGTCAATCGGAAGTGATTTGATTTTCATGTCTCTAAAGGAGGACATTTTCGTTTCCTTAACATATCCTTAGAACAAATCAATTGCAACATGGTATTGATTTATTTCCTTATTAATTCCATGATTGCAACTGCAGACCAAAGACCTCAAAACAATAAACGAAAGCGTAAACGTTTTACAGTTTTTTTCGTTTCGTTTTGTTTTTCGTTTTTCGTTTCCGTTTAGAAATAATGGTCTGTAGTCGCAATTAAACGTAGTCTTTAAATTAGAAAATGCAACATTGTTTTACTTGCCCCGAGATGAAGAATTCCATATTGCATGAATTTATAAATTTGTGGAACTTTTTTTTATAATAAAACAATGAAGCCAGATCTACAGGTGACGCAGAAGTTTTGTAAGATTTACTAATTTACTGAAATTGTCGTTCATTTGGGAAATCTTACGCAATATGATGTAAAACAAGATGCGAATAACATTTGAAAGAAGAAGAAAATGTGCTGTGTTTGAAAGAAACCATGGCGACGCTTCTTAATTACTCAAGTCCATTAATTCTTCCTGTAATTTTCATTATTGACATTTGTCGTTCTATGATTCCAGAAAAGGTAAGCTGTTCCATACTCTTTACTCTCCTTTACTCTTTTACTTGTTTCAGTCATTTGACTGCGGCCATGCTGGAGCACCGCCTTTAGTCGTGCAAATCGACCCCGGGACTTATTCTTTGTAAGCCCAGTACTTATTCTATCGGTCTCTTTTGCCGAACCGCTAAGTGACGGGGACGTAAACACACCAGCATCGGTTGTCAAGCAATGCTAGGGAGACAAACACAGACACACAAACACACACACGCATACATATATATACATATATAGACGACAGGCTTCTTTCAGTTTCCGTCTACCAAATCCACTCACAAGGCATTAGTCGGCCCGGGGCTATAGCAGAAGACACTTGCCCAAGGTGCCACGCAGTGGGACTGAACCCGGAACCATGTGGTTGGTTGGCAAGCTACTTACCACACAGCCACTCGATAGCGTTTTTTTTTTTTTTTTTGCTTCTTTTACTTGTTTCTGCCATTGGACTTACAACCATACTGGGGCACAGTCTTGAAGGATTTAGTCGAATAAATTGACCCTAGTGCTTTTTTTTTTAAAGTCTACCGGTACTTATTCTAACGTTAACTTTTTGTCGAACCGCTAGGTTATGATGACGTCAGGCGGTGGTGGAGACAACCACAACACACATACTTATACATATATAGGACAAGTTTTACCTATTTCTCCGTAGACTGAAAAACAATACGAACGGCCTTAACCTATTTTCGAACCTTATTGGGGTCTCATCAGGGGTGTTTATATTACTTTAATCTATCCTGGAGAAACAAGCAGCCAATCTGTTTATATACACAACAAATCCAGTTGCTACATAGAACTGGAGCACCTAATTTGCATACCACGTCGATTCCCAAAATGATGTAATTAGGAGCAAAAAGGCTGATATGCTACCAGTCTACATCAACCAGAGGATAGTTTCCTAACAGTTTTTGAATTTACAACTAGGAAACAGTTGATGTAAAATGTGCCACGAAGACTGCTTTCCTGTTGGTTTGTCTTGTGAGTGCTGTGATGGTGAATAAAGATTTTCCCGGGTGGTGAGTGACCTTCTCCACGTGCTATAAGTAGTGTTTTTTCGTGTATATCACTGCAGGGCATTTGTAAGAGAAGCATTTGTGTGTTCTGAAGATATAAACATTGGTTGTGTGAGAGACGTGAAAGAAGGGGAAATAGTTTAGCGCACTTGGAGGAATCAGAAATCAAGTAAATTTGTTGTAAAGGGAAAATCGCAGCAGGATTAGTGGAGGCTAATCAATTGGCCTGAATTAGAGGCTAAGAAGTAGAGAAAGATGCGAGGTACGATGCTGTGATTAAACAGGGGTCAGGCGATTTGATATGATTAGAGAGGATTATAGCTTTGTTTAGCGGAGGGAAAGGAATCAAGACTCTTTGGTCAATCATTGTACTTTGTACATGACTGACTGACTTCACAGCATTCACTCGGGATGGGTTGAGCTGGCTTCATTCATCCTCAATGCTGCATCTCTCACAAACGCCGACCTGACCTGACGATTTGAGGCTAACGACCGCGTGATCTCCAACCACTCCTTATTCCAGCGGCGAACGCCATAGACATGGGGGCCTAGGTTGGGCTCCAGATC
>NW_021836297.1:7500-45000 GCF_006345805.1 Octopus sinensis
TAGTAAGACACTTTATTTCACATTCCCGCAGTTCGCTCTGCTGGCAAAAATGAATTGTACATGTCTTTTGAAAGGGTCAGCCTTGTCACATTCTGTGTCAAGCAGAATTTCCCTGAGAACTATGTTATGGATGCGTGTGTGTGTGTGTGTGTGTGTGTGTGTGTGTGTGAAGTGGCTCGCGATCATTGGTTTGTGAGTTCGATTGCCGGCGGCGCCTTGTGCTTCTTGAACAAGACACTTTACTTCACGTTGCTCCAGTCCACTCAGCTTGTTAAAATTAGAGTACCTGTATTTCAAAGGGGACAGCCTTGTAACGCTAATTCTCCCCGAGAATTAAGGTTACACGTATCTGTGCAGTGCTCAGCCACTCGCACCTTAATTTCACAAACAGGCTTTTAGTTGATCGTATCAACTGTAACCCTCGTCGTCGTAACCAACGGAGGGCCAGTATGTGTGTGTGTGTGTGTGTTGTGTGTGGTTTTACTCAAGCGAACGAAGCCCGTATCGTTTGTTCCTTTTCGAGCCACACCTGGCTCATAAGGGCTGGTTTCCCGGTTTCCTTGGCGTATAGGTTCCCCATCTGGACGGGACGCCGATCCGTCGGAGTTGAGCTGCTAGATGCAGGAGGAAAGAGTGAGAGAAAGTTGTGGCGAAAGAGTCAGCAGAAGTTCGCCATTACCTTCTGCTTGAGCCGCGTGGAGCTTAGGTGTTTCGCTCATAAACACACACATTGCCCGGTCTGAGATTCGAACCCGCGATCCCTCTATCGCGAGTCCGTTGCTCTAACCACTAGGTCATGTGCCTCCACAAGGACACCGTATGCGGATCAAATTCAGTATTAAGATATAAAATTGTTCCTCTAGAACATTATGAGATTAAAACTAAAACCGATTAGCACTAGGTTTATTACATACAAGCATAGGCATGGCCGTCTGCTAAAGAAGCTCGCTTCGCAATCACGCTATCTCGGGTTCAATCCCACTGCGTAGCACATTGGAAAAGTATGTTCTACCATCGCTCCGGACCGACCAATCTCTTGTGAGTGAATAAGGCAGACGGAAACTGTGCGGAAACCTGTAATGTGTGTGTGTTTCTGTGTTTGTGCCCTGCCACTGCCATAGAACCGTGTTGTTTTATTTAAGTCGCTGTAACATAATGGTTCGGCGAATGAGATCGATAGAATAAGTACCAGGCTTTAAAATTTAAAGTACTGAGGTCGATGCTTGACTAAAATCCATCATGGCAGTCCTCCAGCATGGCCGCAGTCAAATGACTGGAACAAGTAAAAGCTAAAAAAAGACAAGATACAGCGCCAACGAAATTAAGACAAACTTTTGCGTCTTAGAATCGAGGGATCCAATAGTCAACGAAAAACAAAGAAAAAGTCGCATTAAATTCAGAATCTTGCAGCGAATAAAATTATAAACATTTAGAACAGCGGTTCTCAACCGCGGCTCCCAGGGCCTCATGTGGCCCTCAAGCATCCTTCTATAAATATAATTACATTTTTCTTTAATTAACTTGTGTTTAACTTGTTTTGGTGCGGCCCCGTGAAGTTTTGGGTTTGGCTCCGATATCAAAACGGTTAAGAACCACTGATTTGGAACGGTGTAAATTAGTGCTCTGAGAATGGTAAAGACATTAATGTGAAGACACTAGAGTACTTTTAACCGTCACGTGATAAGCAGCGTGAAATTCAGAAAAGAGGACTGTCTAAAAAAATTTAATAATGCAACAAGTGCGTTCTGAAAACGGATGCAACTAGGTGCATGAGCTTTAAGAAATAGTAAAAGGTCAAACGAGGGCCGGTGCTAGGAAGTGCGGCGCCCAGTTAGAGAATTATTGTACAAAAGCTTAAGAATGAGGTTTTATGCTTCGTGTTGTACGCCTGTGCCAGCCAAAAAGCGTTGAGGGCTTGAGGCTCCACCATTAGCCACGATGATATACTACAAAAGTCATCAATGCGTCCTCCACTCGAACGAGTACGTAAGGCCCTCTCTTGAGACAGGGTCTAATTTGAACAAATATATCTAATTGGTTTAAAACCAACCCCGGGTTAAACATGTCCTACCATCGAAAACGTTGAAAACATTAACATTATGAAGAACTGTAGGGATGAACAGTATATACCTGGCTCCTCAAAGATGAGACATATATACACAGTTGCTTCTCTTTAAAACCTTACAGTTTAGAGAAGTCTCTCAAAATATATTAGAAAAAGTTGATGCACCTCTCAAGCAGAGAAACATTGTGCATACGACTTCGTAAGAATGTGTCGCTCGCTTCTCTCCCCAAGTGCATCGCTCCTCTGTTGAGTTTTCTTTTAGTCACAAGTCCTTTTATTCTAATAGCTTCTTCTATGGAACTGCTGCTCTCTGCAACTCACCACCATCGTCTTGTTTTCCTCTGGTCTATGATATTGAGCCTTTAAGCTTTCTATTGACTGACACCGTTTGAATTTGTAAGCCTTTTCTTTTACCTTTTTGTACCTCTTAAGCCACAGTGGCCTCAAGTTTTTGCGGTGAAAAATTCATTGAGAAAGATGTAGAAAACTTATTATTTGAAGCACAAAACCCAGGCATTGCCTTTATGTTCTTATCAGGTTTATGTTTTTATCTAGAAATAGCTATTAACATGAACTGAATAATTTGCTGTGCATTTAACGAATTGATATGCCATCCATTTGCCGGTGTCCCAGTGTTAAAAGTTGCTAAGCGAACGGGATTTCCAACAGATCCAACTTACGGTCAAAAGCCTTCGGTAACGTGTAGGACATTGTTACGATATGCTGATTAAGGCGGCGAGCTGGCAGAAACGTTAGCACGCCGGGCGAAATGCGTAGCCGTATTTCGTCTGCCGTTACGTTCTGAGTTCAAATCCCGCCGAAGTCGACTTTGCCTTTC
Organism: Octopus sinensis; assembly: GCF_006345805.1. Lineage (NCBI taxonomy): Eukaryota > Metazoa > Mollusca > Cephalopoda > Octopoda > Octopodidae > Octopus > Octopus sinensis. The sequence continues at coordinate 10,404 of NW_021836297.1, forward strand.
ATCCTTTCGGGGTCGATAAATTAAGTACCAGTTACGCACTGGGGTCGATGTAATCGACTCAATCCGCTAGTCTGTCCTTGTTTGTCCCCTCTATGTTCAGCCCCTTGTGGGTAGTAAAGAAATAGGTATTTCGTCTGTCGTTACGTTCTGAGTTCAAATTCCGCCGAGGTCAACTTTGCCTTTCATCCTTTCGGGGTCGATAAATTAAGTACCAGTTACGCACTGGGGTCGATGTAATCGACTCAATCCGTTAGTCTGTCCTTGTTTGTCCCCTCTGTGTTCAGCCCCTTGTGGATAATAAAGAAACAGATATGCTGATTAACGATTAATAACAACAATAATAATGATTATAATATCAATAGTATTAATAGTTATTTCGAATTTTGGCACGAAGCCAGCAATAATAGGAGGTAGGATCAGTCGATTTCAATGACAGCAGCACTTCACTGATACTTTATTTTATCGACCCGAAAGGATTAAAAGTAAGGTTGACCTTGGTGGGATTTGAACTCAGAATGCAAAAAGCCAGGAAAGAACGCCGCTAAGCATTTCGCCCGGCGTGGTAATGGTTCTTATAGCTCGCCGCATTTTTAATTATGCTGGTTTCAAATTTTGGTACAAGGCCAGCAATTTTGAAAGAGGAGAAAATTCGATTACAACAACTGGTACTTACCTTATCGACCCCGAAAGAATGAAAGAACGAAAGTCGACCCCCGGTGGAATTCGAACTCAGAACATAAGGGCGGACGAAATACCGCTAAGCATTTTGTCCGGCTTGCTAATGATTCTGCTAGCTCACCACCTTAATAATAATAACAACAACGTTAATATTGTTGAAGTAATAACCACTACTACTACTACTGCTGCTGCTGCTGCTGTTGCTATTGTCGCTATTTTTGCTACTACTACTACAACTGCTACTATTATTATTATTACTTTTACTACTTCTACAACTCCTACTATTGCTACTATTACTACTACTAATATTACTACTTCTACAACTTCTGCTACTACTACTACTACTACTGCCACTGCTACTACTACTACTACTACTACTGCCACTGCTACTGCTACTACTATTACTGCTTCTACTACTACTACTACTACTAATATTACTACTACTACTACTACTACTACTACTACTACTGCCACTGCTACTACTACTACTACTACTGCCACTGCTACTGCTACTACTATTACTGCTTCTACTACTACTACTACTACTAATATTACTACTTTTACAACTTCTGCTGCTACTACTACTACTACTACTACTACTACTACTACTACTACTGCTACAGCTGCTGCTGCTGCTGCTGCTGCTACTGCTGCTGCTGCTGCTGCTGCTGGCCATCTTGACATCCAGGGGTGTCATATTACACCATTGACAAGAAACCGTGCTTCTGCTTCAACTAGAATTCCGTAGACATTCCATAACAGTTGACGCTAGATAATGGCAACAGACACAGATTTACCAATCGCCAATAAAGCAGCAGAGTAAACAATTCCTTTGAATAGCAGACGGTTTTTCAGAAAGCAATTCTCTTAAAGACCAACGAGATTAATGCAGTTTCTCAGAACTGGCAAATACCAGACACCTATTCTTCTCCCCCCCGCCGTCCCCCCCCCCCAAAATAAATAGAACGCCTGGTCCCCCCCCCTTTACTTGCGTAAGTCACTGGACTGTGGTCAAGCTGGAGCACCGCCTTGAGAAAAGTTTAGTCAAGCAAATCGCCCCCGATCCTTGTGTGTGTGTGTGTGTGTGTGTGTGTATGTGTGTGTGTGTATGTGCGAGTGTGTGTGTGTGTGTATGTGCGAGTGTGTGTGTTGTTTGTGTGTGTTTTAAGACTAGTCCTTACTGTATCGTTCTCTTCTGCCGGAATACGACGTTACTGGGACATGAACAAACCAACACCGGTTGTCAAGCGGTGTTGGTGGAGGCGGTGGGAGGGTGGTGGTCATCGATGTCCATCGCTTCAGGGTGGTACTTGGAGTGAAGTGTCTCGCCTGTCTATGACTATGTTTATCAGGTGTTATCACATCCAGCGCTTACAGAGGGTCGTCTCCACCGCATCCATTCGCAGCCAACAGGTGAACAAGCAAAGCACATACACTGTGTGTATATATATATATATATATATATATATGTTCAATAATGTTTACAACTCTCACACTGCTTCTAATGCATACTGGAAGATATATATATATATATATAATCTATGCAGTTAAGTATATGCTTAAAGAGTGCTTCGTTTTCGGATATATGATACGCCGACGATATATGTGCGTGTGCGTGTGCATGTGTGTACACACACACACACATACACACATATATATATATAATATATGTACACACACACACACACATATATATATAATATATATATATACATATACACACGTGTGTGTATGTGTATTTATGTTTGTGTTTGTCCCACCACCATCGTTTGACAACCGATGCTGGTGTGTTTATGTCCCCGTAACTTAACGTTCAGCAAAACAGACTGATTGAATAAGAACTAGGTTTACAAAGAGTAAGTCCTGGGGCTCGATTTCTTCGAATAAAATCCGGTAAGGTGATGCCCCAGCATGGCCGCAGTCAAATGACTGAAACAAATAAAAGAATAAAAGAATAAAAGACTATAAGCGGTCATTCTTTATCGTGGTGTTGGATAGGTTTGCAAAGTTTTGAAGCATTTCAGTATTTTTAAACCAGGCAATTTGTTAACTACCTTTTCAATCCTTACCGGCGCCTCTGGATTAAGGGACACAAAAAGAAAAACAGTGTGCAAGAGGGAGATCACAAATCATAACATGTAGAACCCTCTTTTACAACTGCGTTAATTAAATTTCCTATTCGTTTGTAAAATCGGGGGAAATATTCTTTTCTATTCTAGGCAAAAGGCCCGAAATATTGGGGGAAGGGAGCCAGTCGATTACATCGACACCAGTACGCAAGTGGTACTTAGTTTATCGACCCTAAAAGAATGAAAGGCGAAGTCGACCTTGGCGGAATTTGAACTCAGAACGTAACGGCAGACGGAACACGGCTAAGCATCTCACCCGACGTGCTAACGATTCTTACTTCTTTATTGCCCACAAAGGGCTAAACATAGAGGGGACAAACAAGGATAGACAAAGGGATCAAGTCGATTACGTCGACCACAGTGCGTAACTGGTACTTTATTTATCGACCCCGATAGGATGAAAGGCAAAGTCAACCTCGGCGGAATTTGAACTCAGAACGTAAAGGCAGACGAAATGCGATTAAGCATTTCACCCAACGTGCTAACGATTCTGCCAGCTCGCCGCCTTAAGTGATACTTATATTATTTTCTATTCTAGGCACAAGGCCCGAAATTTTGGGGGAACGAGCTAGTCGATTAGATCAACCCCGGTACGCAACTGGTACTTTATTTATCGACTTCGAAAGGATGAAAGGCAAAGTCGACCTCGGCTGAATTTGAACTCAGAACGTAAAGACAGACGAAATGCGGTTAAGCATTTTGCTCGGCGTGCTAACGATTCTGCCAGCTCGCCGCCTTCTTTAAAGTATGTAGAATACATGTAATTGTAACGACCTATCGTTGCGAAAGATACAAATAAGCAGAAGAAACGCAGTGACTAAACCTTCTGCTTTGTAACCAGGAGTGGAGGCGCAATGGCCCAGTGGTTAGGGCAGCGGACTCGCGGTCATAGGATCGTGGTTTCGATTCCCAGACCGGGCGTTGTGAGTGTTTATTGAGCGAAAACACCTAAAAGCTCCACGAGGCTCCGGCAGGGGATGGTGGTGATCCCTGCTGTACTCTTTCACCACAACTTTCTCTCACTCTTACTTCCTGTTTCTGTTGTACCTGTATTTCAAAGGTCCGGCCTTGTCACTCTCTGTGTCACGCTGAATATCCCCGAGAACTACGTTAAGGGTACACGTGTCTGTGGAGTGCTCAGCCACTTACACGTTAATTTCACGAGCAGGCTGTTCCGTTGATTCGGATCAACCGGAACCCTCATCGTCGTAACCGACGGAGTGCTTCCATTTGTAACCAGGTGGTTTCAGGTTCAGTCCCACTGCACGGCACACTGGGCAAGAACCTTCTATTTTAGCTTCCCTACTCGCCGACTAATGTCTTGAAAATGAATTTATTATTAGGCGGAAACTGTATGGAAACCCGTTGTGTGTGTGTCCTCACCTGACCACTTGACAATGTTTAGATGCAAATAGACAAACAACAAAAACACGAGGAGGATAGAAAGAGAGAGACTGACATTTCGGCATGTGTGTGTAGATATATAGATATGTATGTTTTCGTTTTTACACATACACACTCTCACGCGCACTTACACACACACATACACACGCACACACATACACACACACATATTATGTTAAACTTATTAAGTCACTTGCGATATTTATTCAGCCTCGAGCTACAGACACTCCATTCATGTCACTCTCATTCTTAATCTCCATAAGAAATTAAGTGAACCAGTGTGAATGGCCTGTTGGAAACCTGTATTCAATGAAGATATTCTTCACAAATTGCGAAATAATTTTATTTACTTTTTATGCCATTAAGAATTTTTTATTGAAGCTCCAAGTGTGGTCTTCGACTCTCGCAGACAACGGTACCGAACATACACGAACAAATAACGAATACTTCAGCTTCTATTATTGAAGTCACCACTTACCATTATCGGAATCAAGTTTTATTTGTCATTAGGAAGGAAGGAGAAATTGGTTTGGGAATATAATAGAGTACAATAGCAATGTATGAATACGTGTATGTGTACGTGTATATATGTGTGTGTATGTATGTATAGGTATACAATTTGGTCTGTTTTTATCTATTTCTCTACAAGCGCATTTGCAGTCGGGAGTACTCACATGCTCTCATATGTTTATGCAGTGTGGTTGTGTGGTAAAGAATCTTGATTTTCGACCACATGGTCCCGGGTTCAGTCCCACTGCGTGGCACCTTGGGCAAGTATCTTCTACTATAGTCCTCAGGCCGACCAAAACCTTGTGAGTGGACGGAAACTGAGAGGTGCCCGTCGCAGATATAGATATACGAGGGACGTTCAATAAGTAATGCCTCTGACCCACTTGCAGTTGTTTGATCTAGCTGAAATTTTGCATGTGCAATTATTTATATCTTTATAGAGTAAGTGGCAAATTACAGCACTGAATTAATTGTGGTTTCTGATTTACAGGTGTTTGAACCGAGTCAAGTGTTAAATGGAGCCTGTTGAGTGTCGAGCAGTGATCCGGTTTTGTATTTGAAAGGACGCATACCACGGGAGACTTTTGATGAAATGAAAGTAACTTATGGTGATGATGCCCCATCATATGACCTTGTAAAACGCTGGCATCGTGAATTCAAACATGGTCGGACTCTGTGGAAACAGCTCCCAGATCTGGTCGCCCCCTTCTGCCATTGATGAGGCATCTGTCGGTCAAGTTGAGGCTGCCATTTTGGAAGATCGACGCATAACTATTCGCCAAATAGCCCATGAGGTCAAGATTAGTACCGGGTCTTTGGAAACTATCATTCATGACCATTTGCATATGCAAAAGGTATCTGCCAGATGGATTCCCAGGTTGCTCACGCCTTTCCAGAAGCAAGAACGCGTCGAGTGCTCGAGGGTGAATTTGGAGATGTGCCAAGAAGATGAGTCAAAATTTTTCAAAAGACTGATTACACAAGATGAAACCTGGGTCCATCACGATGATCCAGAGACCAAATCCCAGTCAATGCAGTGGAAGCACCGTGACTCACCCCCTCCAAAGAAGGCAAGGGTGCAGCCCTCCCCTGGCAAGGTCATGCTCACAGTCTTCTGGGACCAGGACGGAGTAGTGATGACAGATTTCCTGGCAAAGGGTACCACAATTGCAGGAGCCTATTATACTTCACTTTTGAGGAAATTAAGAGAAGTTATCAAAATCAAGAGGCGGGGCAAGATCAGCAAAGGCATCCTCCTCCTGCAGGACAACGCTCCGGTCCACAACTCGCTTGTCGCCAGATCAGAATCACAGGCGTATGGCTATGAACTCCTCCCCCATCCCCCTACTTTCCTGACCTTGCATCCTCTGATTTTCACCTCTTCCCAGCCATGAAGTTGTTTTTGAAAGGAAAGCGTTTCCCAGATGATGCAGCCTTGATTTCTGAAGTCGCGTCAGGTTGGAGGACCAAGCTGGGGTCTTCTACAAAAACGGTCTCCAGAGCTGCATCAAACAATGGGAGAAATGCGTAACTCTGGGTGGTTCCTATGTAGAAAAAGACTAATAACTGTGCCAAGTTTCGTTGCTCTACTGCTATGGGAAGTGGGTCAGGGGCATTACTTATTGAACGCCCCTCGTATATGTATGTATGTATGTATATATGTATGTATACATATTTGTACCTGTATGCGTGTGTGTGTGTTTCTTTCCCAACCGTTGTTTGTGTGTTTACGTCCCCGTAACTTAGCGGATCGGCAAATGGAGTCTAATATAATAAATTCCAGACTGAAATAGAAGAACCGTAGTCGATGCTTTCGACTAAAATGTCTCAGAGCGGTGCCCCAGCATGGCCGTAGTCTAACGACTGAAACGAATAATGGATAAAAGAAGATATGTATGTGTGTGCGCGAGTGTGTGTGCGTGTGTGTGCGTGTGTGTGTGTGTGTGTGTGTGTGTGTGTGTGTGTGTGTGTGTGTGTGTGGTTTGAATTTACAAGAAAACAAAAGACGAAGGCAGGTGTATAAACAACAAACAGGTATATTAGTTTAACGCTCGGGAAGGTGAGAAAGCCTTTTACATTTCGAACCTACGCTCTTCAACAGAAAAGGAACAGAGAAAATAAACAGAGACAAAAAACGCCTTATTATATATATATATATATATTAATATATATATATATATTGTATATATATAATATATATATATATATATTATATATATATTATGTGTCTATATATAATATATTATATAGTATATATATATATATGTATATATAATATATACATATATATCTTCTTCTCTCTCTCTCCTCTCTCTCTCTCTCTATATATATATATATATCATATATATATTTTATATAATATGTAATATTTACGTATACATACATTTGTATGTATCGTATATAGACATATTTGTATTATTATATAATATATACATATACAGATTATATATAACATTTATATACATACATACATTTGTATGTATTATATATATGTATAACGTGTATATAAAAATACACACATAATGTATATTTATAGACATAAATACATACACATACACGCACACTCGCACACACACAAACACAAAACACAAACACAAAACTCAAACACATTCACACACACAAACTATTTTTCACCTATGGAATAATGCCTATTCTTGTTCGACACATGTACGACTACAATTGTGTCAGACTCTAAGCAAATTTCTACACATCGCCATTTTTATTCTTAAAGCTTACGCAATTTATTTTTTTTTTAATTTTCTTCTTTTTTGTTTTTATTTATTATTTTTGTTTTTTTTGCTCAAAAATATATCTGCGGCATTGTTGTGAAAAATAGATTCATCTCGTTATAAATCCATTTAGGTTTATATTTTCTACCCTATATATACACAAAAAAAAATAATCAAAAACGGTTGAGAAAGAAACTACAAGTAACAACAACAACAACAATAACAAAAAATGTTGAAAGAAAACGAGAACAAGATAGATAAATACAAAATTGGGATAAATCGTCAATTTGAGTTTGCTGTTTTGAATATATATTCCTCTGATTGTAATGCCAAGAGCAAGCATGCAAGACGTGACAGAACTCGAGGTGTGTTCTACGAACGCTCCACAACCTTCACAGGTTGGTTCAATGTCAAAAATTTGGTATCACGCTCGGAATCACGTTCATTGCGAATATCTCTTTCTATGCTTCTTTCCGTTTACTATCTCCTTCCTTTTTTCTCTTTCTTTTTTCTCTCCTTCATTTTCATTCAATCCTAATAGTGATAAACTTCAATGGCTGTATAGTATATGCGGTTTTAGGAACAACACGGTTTTGGTGTTAGAGTTAAGGGATAATATGGAATTTTAAACTAATTTATTATTCGTGACGTTCACTCCACGATTATCTTTGGATACCTTTCATGAATTTTACCTCACATCACATCACCTCATGTCGCAAAATAGCAGGTGAAAAATTTTTGTTTAATTCCATTCCTGGCTTTATACATCGCCCTTAACCACCAACAGCAACCACCACCACGACCACCACCACTTAAGCGTAGAGGACTTGCGAGAAACTAATAAGTTCCACAAATTCAGGACACTGATTGAAATACATTTTAGAAGACAGTTAATATTGATTCCTGCTTTAATACACATGCTATGTGAGGTATTGGCTCTTAACCATGCTAACCCAACTTTATCGTTTTATGACTTCGCTATCATTCAACAGTTATTTGATGGTTTGCAGTGTATCGTTACACATAACCAAAATGTAAAAACGCCGCTTTATGCAAATGTCCACGGCTTTATCTGTACATCCCTACGTGGTATTCGGTTCTTTCAATGTTGGAGCAGCAGAACTGTTAGAAGGATTGACATAAATCAATTGTAAGCTAAATATATAAATAAATAGGAGAGATATTTAAGGGGTGAAGAACTTTTCCATAGATTTGCACGGTTTAAAAGCGGGGGTGGGGTGGGGTGGGGAAAAGTATGGAGGTGAGGATGGAGTTAGGTGAGGAGTGGGGGAGGGGCTGCGGAAACGTGTGTGGGGGTGGGGCGGACGGGGAATGCATGTTTCACTAATTTGGTTTAGTGGAAACCGTTTCGTTTCAAATACTGTCGAGTCGGCATTGCCTTTTAGAAATAGCAACACACGCATGCACACACATGCATATATGTATACATATATATATATATATGTGTGTGTGTGTGTGTGTGTGGGTGTGTGTGTGTGTGTGTGTGTGTGGTTTGTGTGTGTGTGTCTGTCTGTGTGTGTTTTATATATATATGCGGATATATATATATATATATATACATGTATGTGTGCGTATGTGTGTATATACACTAAAATCCCTTCAAGCTACTATTTGTGCTTTCTATACACACATACACTTTTATACATACATGCACATTTACATATATGTATATATAATAAATAAATATACATACATGTGTATGTATATATATATATATATATATATATATATATATATATATATATATATATATATATATATATATATATACATATATGTGTGTGTCTGTATACATATATACACGTATGTGTGTGAATATATATATCTATATATTATATATAATATATATATGTGGTGTGTATATATATATATACATATGTGTATGCATACATACCTACATGCACGCACGGTACACACATATACAATTGCACACACGTACACACACACAACACACATACACGCACACACACGCTCACACATATACACACACATACATACACACACCGAGGTCGATGCAGTCGACTATTCGTGCTTCCCAGTTTGCAGAGTCAAGCAAGAAATCGTATTTGCAGTTATTCTAAAACCAAATCAATATTCTACATGGAATAATGGGTGATGATTTGACAGAGACGTTGAAAACGGCTTACTGGTATTTTAATCTCTGATTTCTGTATCTTCAGTTCAAATCCCGTCAGGATTATCTTGACCTTTGATCCTTTTGTAATGGATAAAGCCATTCCCTGCGGTGGAACGAAACTAAATCAATTGACTTATAGTAAGATTAGTCAGAAAGACAGCCAGACTGGAGAATGAGAGGAAGAGAGCACGTCACAAGGATTTGCGGCTAAAAGAGACACAGCGTCGAAGTATCGAGTTATTATTATGCATCGTCATTCGAGAGATTCGTTTCGAATACTTACAAAGGTTGTCATTGGTTTTCTGACCCCACTAAAAGGCAGCCGTTGGCCAGTTGGTGATCTTAACCCAAATTGAGGTTCTGTTACACCCCAACCCCACTGAGAAACTGATACAATTTCCGTCCGACTCTTTTACTCTTTTACTTGTTTCAATCATTTGACTTCGGCCATGCTGGAGCACCGCCTTTAATCGAGCAGCTCGACCCTGGGACTTACAGTATCTTTACTCTTTTACTCTTTTACTTGTTTCAGTCATTTGACTGCGGCCATTTTGGAGCACCGCCTTTAATCGATTGAGCGAATCGACCCCAGGACTTATTCTTTGTAAGCCCAGTACTTATTCTATCGGTCTCTTTTGCCGAACCGCTATGTAACGGGGACATAAACACACCAGCATCGGTTGTCAAGCAATGCTAGGGGGGACAAACACAGACACACTAACGCACACACATACATATATATATATATATATATATATATATATATATACGTATATACGACGGGCTTCTTTCAGTTTCCGTCTAGCAAATCCACTCACAAGGCTTTGGTCGTCCCGAGGCTATAGTAGAAGACACTTGCCCAAGGTGCCACGCAGTGGGACTGAAGCCGGAACCATGTAGTTGGTAAGCAAGCTACTTACCACACACGCACACACACACACACACACAGCCACTCCTGCGCCTATTTTTTTATATATATATTTTCTTCTTTTCGTTTTGTTGCAATTATTGGACCGTGGCCACGCTGGGGCACCGCCTGGAAGAGAGCCTTAGTTGGGCAAATCGACCCCTGTACTTTTTTTGCTTCTGGTTTTTTTTTGCGTTTTACATTTTTAGTCTGCTACGTATTCTATTTGATCTGCTTTGCCGAACAGCTACGTTACGGGGACGTAAGCAAACCATCACCGGTTATTGATCGGTGAGGTGGGGCACACACATTAACACAAAGATATACATACATAAATATGTATATATGTGCGTGTGTGTGTGTGTAATTATATACGAATATATGAATATATATGTGTGTGTGTGTGTGTGTGTGTGTGTGTGTGTGTGTGTGTGTGTGTGTGTGTGTGTGTGTGTGTGTACGACGAGCTTCCGTACAGTTTTCAGCTATCAAATTCACTCACAAGGCATCAGTAAGCACGGAGCTATATACTAGAAGACATTTTCCCAAGTTGCTGCGATGTGAAAATGAATCTAAGAGCAGGAGGTCGCAAAGCGTGTTTGTTATTCACATTACCATGCCAATAACGCTAGACTCAAAGATACTTGCTCAAGATGGAATGTTATGGGATCGAACTAGAAAACACATGATTGTGAAGTGAACTTCTTAACCCGTGTCAAACCACAAGACATAAAAGAAATTTTTGTATTTAGAAAATATTTGCCTTTGTTTTACGTTCTGAGTTCAAATTCCACCGAGGTCGACTTTGCCTTTCATCCTTTTGGGGTTGATAAATTAAGTACCAGTCGAGTACTGGGATCGGGGAAGAGTATGCACTCTAGTTTGGTTAGTCGTAAATCGGGGCAGGGTACGTCGGTCAGGCAATAACATATGACAGATGTTATGTAAGCATTCGCCACCTCTGATCGACCTTTCAGAGATAGCTTTCTCCCGGCCCATTTCTGAGCAAGATCGGCTACCCTGTTCGTCACCTCATCCCAATTCTTCTCCACCTGGAGATCTAGACCAAATCAGAACCAGAATAATTTAACGGCCCCTTCCGTCCAGCATCCCACGACATTATCTGACAGCGTGAACCTGCTTCTCCAAGCGTCGAACCGCAGACCCAACTTCTCTTTATCATTTTTTGCTCTTGTCACCACCTAGCGTTCTTTTAGAGCAGTTCCGCATGAACTAGGACGTAGGAGCACCGTGACGGCATATGTGGACGACGTCACCGTCATAGTGTCGAACACCAACGACATAAAACAAAATAGGCAAAGAAATATCTAAGTGAATTCCAAATACAACAAATCCCAGAATTAGACGTACTGGAAACAAGCACAGAAAAAGCTAAGCGTATGAAAACCTGTGCTAAAACTGCTGCCTTAGATATTGTTACTGATAAATGGCAAGAAAAACCTCTCAATGGCAAATATCCAAGGAGAGTTAATAATGCCGGTGTTGACAAAGCCCCGACCCATCAATGGTTAGTGTCTTCTGGCTTAAAATCAGAGACAGAATGGTTTATCATTGTAGCCCAAGATCAATGCCTACCTTCAAGGAACTTCCAAAGCAACATATTAAAGAACGGCAATAGCCCAACATGTCGTGTATGTGAACAACAAAATGAAACCATTGACCATGTTGTCTCCATGTGCAGTTTTCTTGCGTCTACAGAGTATTTCAACAGGCATGATAGAGCAGCACAATATATCCACAGGGTAATTTGCAGGAAGAGGAGGAACCAAGAAGAAGAAGAAGAAGAAAAAGAAGAAGAAGAAGAAGAAGAAGAAGCAGAAGAAGAAGAAGAAGAAGATGATGATGATGATGATGATGATGATGATGATGATGATGATGATGATGATGACGATGATGATGACGACGATGATGACGACGATGATAAAACCCTACTTTTGTTATACACTTTGGACATCAGCCGTCGAATCTGGAGTCGATGTTGGGACTTCTAAATGAACGGTTTGACCTGCAAGTCATAGCAGCCACAGCTTCCTCAAATTCACACTTTACCGTCTAAAAACAAATAAAACAGAAGGATATATCAGATATAAAAAAAAAGAAAACATTTGGAAACAGAAAAAATAAATAAGACGAGATGGTCACGACTAGAATAACTTTAATTAATGATCAGCTCGATCAGGTTGGACTGTAAATTAACAAAAAAAAACATCACCAACAACAATAACAACAACAACAGCAACAACAACAGCGCCACTGCGATGCACCAGACTGCTACGAATGAATTTAATTAATAAATATATCCCAGGAAATCAGTAACACACACAGAAGACCTAATACACACGCATACCATACACTCGCATATATATACACACATACAGACACATGCAGACACATTCACACACACACACACGTATGCACGCACGTACGCATATACGCTCACGCACACACACTCACATATATACACACATACAGACACATTCAAACACACACGCACGTACGCATATACGCACACGCACACACAAACACACATACACTCGCATATATAGACACACATAAGGACACATTCACACACACGCATATATGCACGCACACACACACACATAAGGGCACATACAGACACATTCACACACACACACGCGTATGCACACGCGCACGCACGCATATGCGCTCACATACAGACACATTCACACACATTCACACACACACGTATACGCACGCACGCACACACATACACTCACATATATATACACACATAAGGACACATACAGATACATTCACACACACACACACGCGCATATACGCACGCACACACACACACGTAAGGACACATACAGACGCATTCACACACACACGCGCATATACGCACGCACGCACACACACGCACACACATAAGGACACATACAGACACATTCACACACACACACACACACACACATAAGGACACATACAGACACATTCACACACACACACATACGCTCACATATATATATATATATATATACACACATAATGACACACACAGATACATTCACATACACACGCACGCACGCATATACGCACGCACACACGCACACACACACACATACACAGACATACACATACACGCATACACACACACGCGTGCGCGCGAACGCACACACACACACATGAAAATAACTTTGGTCTGAACAATTCCATCGATCCATCACAAAAAACCTCAATTACCAAAGTTTACTTGTGATCTTCGTGTTATGCTTCACACTTCTATGAAGACACATTGTGAACAGAAGTCTTGGTGGTTTTTGCTTGTCTCTCGCACATTATTCCATCGTCTTAATGAAAGATAAATTCGTTCCGTTTCTTTTTTTTTATATATATATTTCTTCCTTTTTCTCTTTTTTTTTGTTGTTGTCTACTTGGGATTCTATTGTCACAAGAGATAAAAAGATTATTCAAATTTCAAAAGACATAAACAAAAGTTGTAGGGAAAGAACAGACCTACAAAATAAATATATATTTTTTTAAAAGCCTAAACCATTTTGGTATACAATTTTCAAGTTAACTCAAATAACACCAGGAAGGATTACAATATCTGTTTCATTTTTGAATCTGGTTTGCAAGATTCTCTATGTGAATTCGTGTATTGCACCAATGCATGTTGTTAACATTCACGTAATGACTCTTCTTAGACGCAACAACTACGCGTGGACTTTTGGCGATTTTTTTCCCTCCTTCTTCCTTTTCTTTTGGACTTTCCTGTCTCCTGTTTCCGAAAAAGTGCTTTGCTCGAAATGTAAAACAACCACTCTTTCTTTCTTTCATTCTCTGAGCGTCTTATTAACATTTTGCATGTACCACGTCCTCGCATTGTTTTCTTTAGAAATTGTAACTGTTAATTCTTACTTGTATTCACCTGATGAAAACAGTTTTTATTTTTGCATGATGTAATATTTCTATTCTGGTTTGCAAGATTCTCTATGCGAATTCGTGTATTGCACCAGTGCATGTTGTTAATATTCACGTAATGACTCTTCTTAGACGCAACAACTACACGTGGACTTTTGGCGATTTTTTTCCTCCTTCTTCCTTTTCTTTTGGACTTTCCTGTCTCCTGTTTTCGAAAAAGTGCTTTGCTCGAAATGTAAAAACAACCACTCTTTCTTTCATTCTCTGAGCGTCTTATTAATATTTTGCATGTACCACGTCCACGCATTGTTTTCTTGAGAAATTCTAATTGTTAATTCTTACTTGTATTCACCTGATGAAAACAGTTTTTATTTTTGCATGATGTAACATTTCTATTCTTCAATTTAAAAAAACACGTCTGAAACAGCTGTGTCTACTTTTCACCTAACTCGGAACCTGCAACTCGTTTGGATCTGGAGTCTATAGACGGTGATTCAATAGGAGCAGTGAGTGTACCCATGTATGACCTTGATAACTCGCTCTGTATTCTATCAGCCTCTTGTGAACGTGTGCATAACTGAAGAACAAGTGAGTATGTATTTGTCGTTATACATTGTATGTACACTGTAGCGCTATCGCCAACCCAGGCTTACAATTGTGAGTTCGACTTCTGGACCAGACTGTGTGTTGTGTTCTTGAGCAAGACACTTTATTTCATGTTGCTCCAGTTCGCTCAGTTGTAGAAATGAGTTGCGACGTCACTGGTACCAAGCTGTATCGGCCTTTGCCTTTTCTTTGGATAACATGAGTGACGTGGAGAGGAGAGGCAGGTATGCATGGACAACTGCTGGTCTTCCATAAACTTTCTAGGCACAATCCCATGGTCATTTGTGACTGAAGGTAGCCTTTGCTTTTGTGTGTGTGTGTGTGTGTGTGTGTGTGTGTGTGTGTGTGTGTGTGTGTGTGTGTGTGTGTACAAGGTGCGTTCAAAAAGTATCAGATTTTATTTTTTCTCGCCAAACCTAATGCCGCGTGAAAATGTTTTCGTTGGTAGGCGGCGTCAGCTTTTGCTGTTACGCCAAGAGTACAGATGAGTAGTGCTCGTCGGATTTTCGTTTTTACACATGATGACCGAACGCATCAAGCAGAAATATTGCGTCAAGTTTGCCAACATTTTGGTGATTCTCAAACTATGCAGAAGATTCAGCAAGGCTTTGGCGATGATGCCATGGGCAAAACTCAGATCAATGAATGGTACAACCAGTTCAAATATGGCTGCACTTCAGTGGAGAGCGAGGCATACTCAGGCAAGCCATCCACAGAGTGAAAGGAGGAGACGATTGAGAAGGTTCGGCAACCTGTAATCCAAGCTTTCTTGGTCAAGAACAACACACCGCTGGTTCGGCAGGCTCCCTATTCACCCGACTTGACACCGTGTGACTTTTGGCTCTTCCCCAAACTGAAAACCACGCTGAAAGGGAAGCAATTTGAGTCGCAAGAGGATATTATGAGTAAAGCGACGGCGAAGCTCCATAGTATTCCAGAGAAGGCATTCCGGAGGTGTTACCGGCTGTGGCAGAGCCACCTGGAGAATAGGTAGGAACTTCCAATGGTAGTATTTTGAAGCAGATTGAATAAAATTTTTGAAATGTACGAAATTGCTTTGTTCTTCTTTTATATTCTTTGGAAATGAAAAATGTCGGATATTTTTTCAACACACCTCGTATGTATGTATTATCTTCTCTCTTTTTATCTAAACGCTTCCTTTAGAGAAACTGGTTTTTAACAAAGACACAAAGCTCTATCGTTGGAATGAAGATAACAATAGGATTGTCGCATTTTTAAACCTGAAAAAAGTCTTGTATAGCTTTACTATTCCGCTTAGAAATTGTATTTGTAATGTGTGAGTCATCAGTTTGTTGGTTTCTTTTTCTGGAGATCCAATCTTATCCAGACTGACAGCTAAGCATTTACTTACAAAACAAAATGCTCCAATTATTATTGGTATAAATGTAAATTTGTAATCCGGATATAGAAGCTGGAAGTTTCGAAGCAGTTGTACGTAATTATCTACTTTCTCTTTGATTTTCGGAGATATGTGTGTAGTACATATGTATGTATGTATGTATGTATGTATGTATGTATGTATGTATGTATGTATGTATGTATGTATGTATGTATGTATGAATGTATGTACGTATGTATGTATGAATGTAGTATGTATGTATGTATGTATGTATGAATGTATGTACGTATGTATGTATGTATGTATGTATGTATGTATGTATGTATGTATGTACGTATGTATGTATGAATGTAGTATGTATGTACGTATGTTTGTATTATGTATGTATGTATTATGTATGTATGTATTATGTATGTATGTATGTATGTACGTATGTATGAATATGGTATGTATGTATATATGTATGTATGTTATGTATGTATGTATGTATGTATGTATATATGTATGTATGTACGTATGTATGTATGAATGTAGTATGTATGTATGTATATATGTATGTATGTATTATGTATGTATGTACGTATGTGTGTGTATGTATGTATTATGTATGCATGTATTATGTATGTATGTATGTAATATGCATATATGTATGTATGTATGTATGTATGTATGTATGATGTATGTATGTATGTATGTATGTATGTATGTTGGATTATCAGCTAAATTCGTTGGTTCTGGGTTATTTTTTCCTACTTGGCACTCTACAATCATATGTCATATTCGAATTTCAGAAACCACAAACAAAAGTTGTAGAGGAAAAAAATAAACCATAAGACATTATAACAAAGACATTTCTCGTGTTAATTCAAATAACGTTGGAACGGATTCAAACAATCGAAAAAAAACAAAAACCTACGAACTTCTTCTTCAGCCAATCGAATATATTAGTTACTATGTTATAAATATTCGGTCGTAAATAAATATGTAGACATTGCCAAATTTATCTTCATGCTCATCAACAATCCTTCTCTAATGAAGTACAATACATTAATTCTCTTCTAATGAGAGACTGTTATACGCATGCGTCAATATATACTGGACTTATGAAAAGGCGGCGAGCTGGCGGAAACGTTAGCACGCCGGGCGAAATGCGTAGCCGTATTTCGTCTGTCGTTATGTTCCGAGTTCAAATTCCACCCAGGTCGACTTTGCCTTTCATCCTTTCGGGGTCGATAAATTAAGTACCAGTTACGCACTGGGGGTCGATGTAATCGACTTAATCCCTTTGTCTGTCCTTGTTTGTCCTTTCTGTGTAAAGAAATATATATACATAGGCGCAGGAGTGGATGTGTGGTAAGTAGCTTGCTTACCAACCACATGGTTCCGGGTTCAGTCCCACTGCGTGGCATCTTGGGCAAGTGTCTTCTGCTATAGCCTCGGGCCGACCAATGCCTTGTGAGTGGATTTGGTAGACGGAAACTGAAAGAAGCCTGTCGTATATATGCATATATATATATGTGGGGGGGGGTTGTGTGTCTGTGTTTGTTCCCCTAGCATTGCTTGACAACCGATGCTGGTGTGTTTATGTCCCCGTTACTTAGCGGTTCGGCAAAATAGACCGATAGAATAAGTACTGGGCTTACAAAAGAATAAGTCCCGGGGTCGATTTGCTCGACTAAAGGCGGTGCTCCAGCATGGCCGCAGTCAAATGACTGAAACAAGTAAAAGAGTAAAAGAGTATACTGGACTTATTAGAAATACATCTCTCTTCGTGTAACATAAGCACAGGAAAGGAAATTACAATGGATCCATGTTTCCAATATCATATTGAATTATACATATTTTGGGCCCTTTTTTTGTTTTATTTTTATGGTTTAGCAAGAAGCAGAAAGGCAGCGCCTGTGGCCATTTCCGGCCCTCCAAGAGTACTTGAGGAAAAGGGGGGGGGTGAAACCACGACCGTAACATTAGGTGCAGGCTTCTGCACAGTTTCCGTCATACCAGTTTTACTTAGTGTTACTCTTTTAATTTCCGCCAATCAAATCCATTCACAAAGCCTTGGTCAGCTCAGTGCTGTAGTAGAAGACACTTGCCCAAGGTGCCACGCAGCCGGACTGAACCTGAAACTATGGGATTGGGAAGTAAGCTTCTTACCACCAAGTCACTCCTACAACGACATACGACGGGATTCCACACAGTCTCCATCAACTAAATCCACTCACAAGGTATTAGCCAACCCGAAACTATAGTGATTGAGGACAATTGCCCAAAGTGCCGCACAGTGAGGTCGACCCCGAAACCGTGAGGTTCTGAGCTTATTCTTAATCACACAACTACGTCTGCGCTCAATCATTTCTTCTCTTCTTTTCTGTTTTGTTTTGCATTTTTCAGGACAACAAAAATAATTACGGTTTAGTCAGAGTTTATTTTTGCTTCTCGTTGATTTTAAATCAATCGAGAACCCATCCCATTACCAACCCCCGCTTTCAATTCTTCCCGATAGCTTTTTGTAAATACTCTCTACTCTCTCTCTCTATCTAACTATCTAATCTCTAGCTCTCCCTCTCTATCTCTCTCTCTATGTTTTATATGTTCCTACAGTTTAAAATTGTTAGTCATAAATGACTTTTCCACCTCTAGTGTCGTCCAAACACTATCATAATTATATACTTGGTTGCATCAGCATAAACCAACAAAATGTATTAGACATGTTTAGAGACTAAATTTCATTTAGACGTCATCCATTTGCAAACCAGTAGTTAAGCTAGCGTTAACATATTTAATGCAGTAACAGCAACCAAAGCTAACATTTGCTATACTAAATCAAGCCTTGATAGTATTCACTTTATTGCTTAAGTTGAATTCTGCTATCTAGTAATATTGTAGCTTTTATGTGTTGCCAGAGTAGGCGCATGCGCGGCTGCGTCATTAAGAAGCTGACATCCGATCCATACGGTCTATGGTTCAGTTCCACTGCGCGGCATTTTGGATAAGGGACAAGTTTCTTCTGCTATAGCCCCGGGCTGACCAAGGTGTGTGTTTGATTGTGTGTGTGTATGAGTGTGTGTATGTGTGTGTATGATTGTGTGTGTGTGTGTATGAGTGCGTGTGTGTGTATGAGTGCGTGTGTGTGTGTGTATGAGTGTGTATGAGTGTGTGTGTGTATGAGTGCGTGAATGTGTGTGTGTGTATGAGTGTGTGTATGAGTGTGTGTATGTGTGTGAATGTGTGTGTGTGTATGAGTGTGTGTATGTGGTGTGTATGTGTGTGTATGAGTGTGTGTATGAGTGTGTGCATGTGTGTGTATGAATGTGTGTATGTGTATGTATGATTGTGTGTGTATGAGTGTGTATGAGTGTGTGTGTGTGTATGAGTGTGTGTGTGTATATGTGTGTGTATATGTGTGTGTATGATTGTGTGTATGTGTATGTGTGTATGATTGTGTGTATGTATGAGTGTGTATGAGTGTGTGTGTGTATGTGTATGTGTGAGTATGAGTGTGTGTGTATGAGTGTGTATGAGTGTGTATGA
Organism: Octopus sinensis; assembly: GCF_006345805.1. Taxonomy (NCBI): domain Eukaryota; kingdom Metazoa; phylum Mollusca; class Cephalopoda; order Octopoda; family Octopodidae; genus Octopus; species Octopus sinensis. The sequence goes on from NW_021836297.1 coordinate 30,322, forward strand.
GTGTGTTTGTGTATGAGTGTGTGTTTGTGTATGAGTGTGTGTATGTGTGTGTGTGTGTGTGTGTATGTGTGTGTGTGTGTGTGCTACGAGCTTCCCCCAGTTTTCGACTTCTAAATCCGATCACAAGGTTTTGGTCGATCACGGCGGGCTACAGTAGAAGACACTCACCCAAGATGCCGCGCAGTGGGACTGAACCGAAGATCACACGGTTAGGAAGCAAGTTTCTTGATCGCTCAGCCACGCATTTGGGAGTTTTGTTTTTGTTTTTGTTCTTTTGTTTTTTGTTATCTTTTCCTCTTCGCTTCCAAATCGTAATTTTAGCTCGTCATTTGTCCCTTTCATTAAAAACCTGATACTTTCCAACGGCAAATATTTATTTCTCTCCGTAATTTCCATCCAGACGATATATTACTCCAAATTGTGTCGATACACATTTTTGCAGACGATACCCCTCTCTTTTTTGTATCGAATCACCCATCCACATAAAACTACAAACATTTTCTCTCGTCCATTAGCTTCCACTCTCATACTAATAACAATAATAATAATAACAATAATAATAATAATAATAAAAACAATAATAATAATAACAATAATAATAATAATAATAATAATGAAAATAATAATATATAATAATAACAACAACAACAACAACAACAACAACAACAATAATAATAATAATAATAATAATAATAATAACAACAATAATAATAATAATGAAAATAATAATAATAATAATAATAATAACAACAACAACAACAATAATAATAATAATAATAATAATAATAATAATGAAAATAATAATAATAATAATAATAATGATGATGATGATGATGATGATGATGATGATGATGATGATGATGACGACGATGATGATGACGATGACGACGACGACGATGATTATGATGATGATGATGATGATGACGACGATGATGATGACGATGACGACGACGACGGCGATGATGATGATGATGATGATGATGATGATGATGATGATGATGATGATGATGATGATAATAAAACAAAGAAGCTAAAGTTACAATAATGACAAGTTCTTTTTACCATTATCCACGTGAACATTTTTGGAGGCAGAATCGCCGTAAGACCATCACAACCCACAAATATTTCCAAGTATTCATAACCATTATTATCACAACGTCGGTTATTATCAAAAGCAGGAGGATATTTTCAAATACTACCGCACAAACTATCCGTTCTCGCAGTCACTAAAAGACAACGTCTGAAATTCCAGTGGTTTGGGTTACCTTTATAGTCATTCCGGTGTTAATGCTTACACGACCAATAAAAGCTGCTGTCAACGTCCTTGTAACACTGCCATTTTGTTTCTTTTTCTTTTTTTGCCGCAACAACCATCTGCATCAATTATACTTACGAAAGCATTATATATAATTAGAATATATGCATAGTCTATGTACATATGTATATATACATACATGCGTACATACATATATACATACATTACTTACATATACACACATACATATATATGTGTGTTATGTATAACTACAATATAAATGTGTGAGTATATATGTGTTTGTGAGTGTATATATGCATACACACACACACACACACTTACAAATATATATATATATATATATATATATATGTCTGTGTGTGTATATATATATATGTGTATATATATATACATGTATGTGTATGTATATATGTATATACACATATATATGTACATATGTGTGTATATATATGTATATATAAGTGTGTAAATAATATATATGCATATATACATATATATATATATATGTACATACTTATACAGGTACATACATGTACATACATATACATGTAAATATATATATAAACCCCAAATTCTATATATTCCCCTTCTACCAATGTAAAGACGGGATCACCACACAGGAGAGAATTAACAAGGAGAATCTCTTTATTGAAAAATTCCAAACACAACTTAATATGCAAACTCCTCGTTGATCAAACTTCCTTTCTCTACCTCACTCTTCATGGATGGACTAACACAATATATAAAGATACCATGCATTCATCACTTCACAAGCTAAAACTTATATCTTTAAATATCATTTTTACTATTGTTGTTATTACTATCATTTTTATTATAAATGATATGACAATTGAAATGCAATTGTCTATGCAGATTTATATTATTAGAAATAATATATAAATAAAGTTTTAAAATCTGAAAGTTAAGTTAACAAGCAATATAAACAAAAGATAATGCAAATGAAGCTAAATGATAGTTTTATAATTTGGGTTTTATTGAGAACTCAAAAGAGTTGTCTCCCCTTACCCACAACACAGAACTGAGAAACCAGACCACATTACTACTACTTCCTGTCCTGCAACATGCTGAATTTAAACACACACACATCACATGCTCTTAATCCCTTTGGATCTTAACACCTCAGGGTAATTTTTTGGTAAACAACCATAAAACTCAAGATACACAACGAACTCACAATGTATCGGAGAACTATTTTTTAATTTTGTACATTTTTATCATTATTCTTTTACAAAAACAATGCAATTTTCTTTTTTTCCCCTTTCTAATTTTTAAATAACTTCTTAAAACATAAATATTCTTGACAAGTCATACAATCACGAAACCGGTTGAATAAATATATATTTATATATTTTATCATTTTCTCATTTTATTAAAATTTTCTTTCATTGAGCATTCTGCATTTTTTAAAAAATTTTTCCTTACTTATATATATATATATATATATATATATATATATATATTATGTATGTATATGTATATTTTAGTTACATATATACATATATACGTGTATGTGTGCGTGCATGCGCGCGTGTGTGTAAACACTTAATAATTTGTATGTATCAGCTACATATGAACCTTCACCGGCTTGATTTTTACATAAATTATGTTTCCCGGGGAAATAGTGGAAAACGTATACATTCAAAGAATATTATCTTCTAATTTCATACAACCTAGCGTTATTTAAAATAATAAGAAATAACTTTTACTCTAATTCCTTCAGGGAAAAAATCCTAAAAACTAAACTTTAGTTATCCTCTTTCCACAACATTGTAATTGCGCATGACAAGAACTGACCATATCGAGAATGCTGGTTGATGCCTGAGATTATGAGCTACGTCTCTCAATTCGTAGCATTTCCCACTTGTTATCATGCGATTCATCAGGTGAAACATTGAAGTAGCGGATTACTCCCATCGGGCTTTATGTTTCTAGGATATGATTTATTCTCCATTGAATTCCTTCTTTGTGTTGATAAAAATGTGAATACACACACACACACACACACACACACACACACACACACAAACATGTATATGCATTCATGTGTGTATGTGTGTGCTTATGTGTAAAGATATATCCCTGTGTGCAAATAAACATATAAAGATAATTTTATATGCATATATGCTTGCAAATATGCATATTTTGTGTAAGTGTGTGTGTGTGTGTGTGTGTGTGTGCGTGTGTGTATGTGTGTGTGCGTTTGTGTGTGTGTATGTGTGTGTGTATATGTGTGTGTGTGTGCGTGCGTTATTGTGTGTGTGTGTATATGTGTGTGTGTGCGTGCATGTTTGTGTGTGTGTTGTGTATGTGTGTGTGCCTGTGTGTCTGTGTGTGTGTCTGTGTGTGGTGTGTGTGTGTTGTGATGATAAAAGGGTTCAGAATTTCCAATAAGTGTATAATGCATTTGTAATCAACAACTTTTACGCGAAACCTGTTAAATTCTTGGGAAAATAGAATAATGTATGTTACCATTCCGTTATCCGTGCTTCTGTATAAAATAATGAAGTTACAACTTTTCTTTCAAAACGAAAACAAAGTTGTTTCCTTTGTATACCGGAGGCTGTTACACAGAAAACATCGTCAAATGTCTTAAAAGATTCAACTCACCAACTACGCCGGCAGATATAAACGTTATTGCTACGAATGTCTAACATAGTAACATCTCTCTTATTGATTCAACGAATAAACTAGAAATTAACCCGCTCCAGAAAAGAAAGAAAGAAAAAAAACATGTCTCTCTTGCTTGTGTCGTATTACTTACTTGCTCAAAATACTAGATCTGTTACATTATCGAACTTATTATTTTCTTGTTTGGTTATTATTGGTTCACTAGTTTTCTATTAATCTCCAATATTTTATTAATCTAGCTTGTATTAATCTGCGATGCTATATTAATATAGTTTGTATTATCTTTTAATCATATCAAATATTATCTACAAATCTGGCCATGAATTCTCCAATAACCCTGGCCGCATATTATCTTCAAACTTAGCCATCTACGTTCGTTACTAAGTTTCCAGTGCTATGGATGCAAGAATTACAAGTTTCCATTCCTTTAATTTTGAATTTGAAGAACCTTTGTATCTCTGAGAGAAATCAATACAATTATACACCTACGTACGTGCGTATGTATGTATGTATGTATGTATGTATGTATGTATGTATGTATGTATGTATGTATGTATGTATGCATGCATGCATGCATGCATGCATGTATGTGTATGTATGTATGTATGCATGCATGCGTCTATGTATGTAGGTAGATATGTATGTATGTATGTATGTATGTAAGTATGTGTGCGTGTATTTATGTAGATGGGTATGTATATATATATGTGTGTATGTATGTATGTATGTATGTATGTATGTATGTATGCATGTGTGTATGTGATTGTATGTATGTATATGTATGCATGTATGCGTGCGTGTGTAGGTAGGTGGGTAGGTAGGTAGGTACATATATATATATATATATATATATTATATATATATATATATATATATATATATATATATATATATATATATTATATATATGTATATGTATGTGTATATATGTTGTATTATCTGCAAGCTGTTTATTACCTGCAGGTCTAGCCGGGTGTTATCTTCTGGTCTGGGCCATTGTTATACCGGTAGCTGAAGTGTGTGTGACCTGCTAGTTGTAATCTTCGATCTATAATGATTTCGGCAAGAGGTCATGTGTTGGATCTCTTTAGAATGCCTTCACTTGTTATGTGATCTTGCCTGTACGTTCTCAGAATCTTCCTCGAACATGTTTGAAAGAATACATTATGCTTTCTGTCGATTTTTCACCATGTTCCTCCATGTCTCACTGGCATAGAGAACAGTCAGTAGAACCATGCTATTATAGAGCCATATTTTTGTGTGTAGGTCAACGGCATTGGCGGATCAGAGAGTGCACATTCTCTGAAATACAGCTGCAGTTCTACCAATTCCACTATCAACTGGCCGTACACTAAATCGTTATTGAAAGGTTATACTTATCCCCCACTTAAGCGTGGATATTCTATTCGAACAAACTATACTGCGGTAGAGAGCATAAAAGAAACTCTCATATTGATCCAGTGATTTCGACATCCCTTGGTCTCGTCAATGATAGACGCTCCGCTGCTAGAGATAGCATGGGCTCATCTCCCCGCCAGCGATATATAGAAAAAACAGTGCCCGAACAGACGCTGATGTCGCGATTAGCCTGTGAGCTTGTTTAAATATATATATATATATAATATATATATATATTATATATATATTATATATATATATATATATATATAATATATATATATACTAGCAGTATCGCCCGGCGTTGCTCGGGTTTGTAAGGGAATAACTATATAAGCATTTTTAGAGAGTTATAGCCAAAAAATAGCAAAAAAATGCATTAAAAATGGAAAAGAAATTATGGTAATTTTTTTTTTAAATCGTTGACTAATCGTAGACATTTTTAGAGAGTTACTTCCCTTATATAATAGCGAAAAAATGCATTAAAATGGGAAAAATGATGGTAAATTTTTTTTTAAATCGTAGACTCATCGTAGACGCGCGCTAATACCCAGAAGGGCTCGATATGAATCACGACTATAAGATACCCGGTTTTGGTTAAACTGCACCGCAAAATGTGGGAGTAGTTAGGAATCTAAATCGTAGAAGACAGACACACAACCTTACTTTTATATATAAAGATTAGCAACAGAAGAAGGTCGAAATCAAGTGATCTCTGTGCTAGAGATGGCAGGGATTTATCATCTTCCCTCTAGCGATATAAACAAGAGTGCATTTTGCATAAGAAGCCAATATGATAGTTTCTCTCGCGGTATCTTCCGCAGTATAGCTTGTTCTAACAGAACAGCCATCTTTAAGTGGGGATTGATATTACCTCTCAATATTAAGACTGCCCCTGTCGCTAATATATAATCTGTTATTATCCACTAGCCTGCATTACATTTATCTCTTTGCCTGGCGATGTATTATATATTCTTTTTTTTTTTATTCTTTTACTTCTTTCAGTCATTTGACTGCGGCCATGTTAGAGCACCGCCTTAAGCTGTTCAGAAATAATATACTAGTGTTAGCCTATGTCATCTTCCAGCCTGGCCATCTATTATCAACTTCTTTATCCAGAACAACTGGGTTGTATTTTATTCAATAATACAATTTTAACCCTTTAGCGTTCACATTACTCTGTCAAATGTAACGCTTATTTATTCACGTTGCTTTGAATTAATCATGCATCATCTCATAGCTTCAAGATTTCGATGATGTGATTGTCTATTTTTAGATTGACATTATAGGGTAGGTGGCTGAACTTAAAACAGGTTGAATTAGTGGAACAGATATGGCTGGTTTACAAGCTAAACGCTTGAACTTTTAGCATTGAGATTACTCTGTCAAATGGAACACTTGTTAGTTCACGTTCAATTGAATGAATCATGCATTCTCTTGTAGCCTCGAGACCTCGGTGCCATGATTGCTTATTGTTAGAACGGCATTGTAGGGCAGGTATGAGAGACCGGATCTGGCCAGTTTGAACGTAAAACAGGTAGAACACTTCGGCTGGTTACGGCCAGTTTGAATGTTAAAGAGTTAATATAAATCGCCATTTTGTGCTTTTATTAAATGAACGCCTGTGGCGAAGAAATGACTAGTTAGACCATCTACTACACCGCTCTTATTTAATAAAATATTTACTGTTGTAAAAGCGGATCTATATTAATATTGAATTAGTCAATGTAATAATTTAATTTTAATATATCTACTTCTTTTCTATTTTAGACAAAGCGATGCGCCTATAGCAAGGAAATAAATATTAAAATTTTGTATTATTGATATCTCAAAAAGAAGGTTGGCAATATCAATATATATGAGATTATTATATGAAAGGAAGTCAAATTATTATCCGCACTTTCGCCATAACATATCTTCATTATTGTCACACAGCCTACTGCGCATGCGTGCTCATAGTTGGTACTATTGTGGTCACGTGATCTAAATTTGAGCTTGATCACGCTATTTTTGTTTCTGGTTTTACTGTGTAAGCCTGGCCGCTCCACCAGCAATGGCGCACTAAAGAAGAATAAAGAGCGGTGGTCCGAGAGATGGTGGAGTGGAAGCACTCCGTCGGTTACAACGATGAGGGTTCCGGTTGATACGAATCAACGGAACAGCCTGCTCGTGAAATTAACGTGTAAGTGGCTGAGCACTCCACAGACACGTGTACCCTTAACGTAGTTCTCGGGGATATTTAGCGTGACACAGAGAATGACAAGGCCGGCCCCTTGAAATACAGGTACAACAGAAACAGGAAGTAAGAGTGAGAGCAAATTGTGGTTAAAGAGTACAGCAGGGATCACCACCATCCCCTGCCAGAGCCTCGTGGAGCTTTAGGTGTTTTCGCTCAATAAACACTCACAACGCCCGGTCTGGGAATCGAAACCGCGATCCTATGACCGCGAGTCCGCTGCCCTAACCACTGGGCCATTGCGCCTCCACCGGTTCACCATTACCATCTCTTGAGCTTACTGAATCTTCTTGTCAGTGGTGGAGGCTGATGAGCATCCTTCTCCCTCTTCATGCATCATGCTTGTTCGGTTACTATTAAACTATTTGATCCGCACATACACACTGTCCCCACATTGTGCTAAAAGACTCCGATGAATTTCAGCACCTGACACACCTTCCGACCACAGAAATCAGATCACTGCTCTTTGCCCTTCTTTGGTGCACCTTGCTAGTAAAGCCAGAAAGAAAAATAGCCCGATCATGCTCAAACTTCCATTCTTAAGGCGGTGAGCTGGCAGAATCGTTATCACGCCGGATAAACTGCTTAGCGGCATTTCAACCGTCATTACGTTCTAAGTTCAAATTCTGCCGAGGTCGACTTTACACTTCATCCTTTCGGGGTCGATAAATCAAGTACCAGTTGAGTATTGGGGTCGATGTAATCGACTAATCTCCTCCCCCAAAATTTTAGGCCTTGTCCCTTTAGTAGAAAGAATTGTTTCCATTCTCTTCTGGGTTCAAATCCTGCCAAGATCACCTTTACCTTGTATCCTTCCGGAATTGGTGAAATAAAGTACCAGTCATGTACTGGGATCGGTGGTATCGACTTAAGCTCCATGTAGGACCAGAATATCTGGCCTTGTGTCCAAATTAAAATCAACCTTTACAAATATTAACAATTACTATAGTTAAATTTTGCACTTTTGAATCGATTTGGGGAAAAAACAAGTAAAATATTTCTAAAATTAAAGATGAAGATTGTAAAGAATTGTTTTCGTTGCCATCTACGTTCGTTACTAAGTTTCCAGTGCTATGGATGCAAGAATTACAAGTTTCCATTCCTTTAATTTTGAATTTGAAGAACCTTTGTATCTCTGAGAGAAATCAATACAATTATACACCTACGTACGTGCGTATGTATGTATGTATGTATGTATGTATGTATGTATGTATGTATGTATGTATGCATGCATGTATGTGTACGTTTGTATGTATGTTGTATGCATGCATGCATGTATGTGTGTATATATGTATGTATGTATATATGCATGCATATGTGTATGTATGTAGGTAGATAGGTATGTATGTATGTATGTATGTATGTATGTATATGTGTGTGTATTTATGTAGATAGGTATGCATATATATATGTATGTATGCATGTGTGTATGTGATTGTTGTATGTATATATGTATGCATGTGTGCGTGTGTGTGTAGGTAGGTGGGTAGGTAGGTAGGTAGGTAGTAGGTACATTATATATATATATATAGTATATTATATATATATATATATATGTAGTATGTATATAGGTATGTATGCAGGTAGGTAGGTGTGTGTGTATGCATCATTATTATTATTATTATTATTATTATTATTATTTAATGTAATTTGTATTCAATAATATATATATTTATGTGTTATTAAATAAGAGAATTGAAAATATTTATACAGTCGAAATGTTGTGTAGATAACGCTAAATACCCAATTGGCAGCGAAGCGTAGATGTACTCGATTCACACTTTGCTTTGCTGCATTCAAACACTGGCTTATTACGTTATTGTTAACTTTACTGTTTCATTTCATATAATTAGCTTACGTAACTTAGATACATACGTCCTACATACTTACAACTAATGTTGTATATATATCATAAGATATATCTTTCTCAAATTAAAAACAAAATAATAATAATAATAACAATGGTACGCGCTGCTTGATTGCATTCGTAAAATATGTTGGTTTTGTTTGACTGTTTTCAATTTTATTTTTATTTAATCTTTTTTATTTTATTTTATTTTACTTTAATCTCCAAAGCTAAAGCAACCTATGTAATAATATAAATGGTTTAAACATCTTTTCTTTCATGTTTTGTGTCTAATTTCGCTTGATGTTAGGTTATATTTTGAAGTCAGGTGACATGAAGAGGAGGGAGAAGAGGAAGGATGGATGGAGAATAAAGAAAGGCACTGGTGTAGCAACATTCATTTCGTTCTGATAGCTTTGTTTGGTTTGGTTTGGTTTGGTTTGGTTTTTAGAAGTGCGAAGCAAATCGTCGACGAAATATATGATGGATGAACGGTAATGGTGGTGACTTATCTAAAAATAACAATCATTGTTTTGGTTCCTTCAATACAAACTCTTTGATTGTCAAAACATGAACAAGTCTATAGTAATTACGTTAATGGGAAAGCGACAGAAAGATGAATGGCAGACGCTGAAGTGAAGGAAGAGATACGTTCGTGTGTAAAATTAAAAATGAAGTACAAGACGGAATCAGCGTTAACTTCCAAATAAACTATCAAACCAATCCAATTCTGTTTGTATTCTACAGAACTCCCCCTCTCTCTTTCTCTCTTCCAAAACCGACAACACATAGAAAAGCATTTCTATTTGACACCACTACCGTCACCGCCGATTTGCTATCCTTTTAAAACAATTTATTACGATTAAGCCTTCCTTTCACATTTTGGTATCATTTGTTATGTATTTCATTTGGTTGTCAAGTCTGTGCATCCGCTTGCGCAATAACCATGCAGTCTAAAGCTAAAATTACGATGTTTCTCTGATAAATAGTATATACATTACTTTGATGTGGCTGCTAACGTGTTTTCTCAAGATCTGAAGTCATTTCTTTGGCATCATTCTAGACGCTTTTTCCAGTTGTATCGTAATACCAGGATTAAAGTGTTTTGCGTATTTACTTTTACACATTCACTTGTGAAGTTGCAGACTCTTAACATTCCGAGTTCAAGTTTCGCTATCAACTTTGGTTTTCGTCCTTTTGAGGCAATAAAAACAATTATCAGTCAAATACTGGGACCGCTGTACTAGGATCGACCCACTCCTATTGCTGACGCTGTCCCAGCAATTTTCAGAGGATGGGTTAGTAGAATTACAAGAGGGTGGGTCGGCAAATTGACAGAACCATGAGAGCATCGGATAGAATGCTTACTCGCAGTATTTTTTTCTGAATTTCTTTGTTCTGAGTTCAAACCCCGCCTATGTAAATTGTTGTGCTTCACTCTTCCGAGATTGATAAAAAAAGAAGCACCGTTCAAAGGCGGTGTTTTGACGGAACTGTTAGAGAATCTAACCTGATGTTTCACAGAATCTATACCGAGTATACACGTTCTGACAGCAAGGCCTGCTAAGGCACCCATGCCAAAGGAAAGACCCAAGTCGAAAGCCTTTCCACAGCCAGGTGGAAAACAGAGATTTGCATGTGTGCTTTCCACAAAAAATATCTTGCACAGCCCTGCACATATACGTGCGGTTTGTAGACGTCCGTGTGAACGTCGGGCTGCGTGTTCGAATCACGTCGGGTACGACCGCGTATCACGTCGGGGTCACCATTTGTAGACGTCCGTGTGAACGTCGGGCTGCGTGTTCGAATCACGTCGGGTACGACCGCGTATCACGTCGGGGTCACCATTTGTAGACGTCCGTGTGAACGTCGGGCTGCGTGTTCGAATCACGTCGGGTACGACCGCGTATCATGTCGGGGTCACCATTTGTAGACGTCTGTGTGAACGTCGGGCTGCGTGTTAAGGTCTAGCCACTGACCACACAGGACACAGCCAGTGAAGTGTGCTCAGCAAGCGCTGCTGCGAAGAAGCGGAGAGAGAGAATAAATCTGTTTCTGTTTTGCCCTTATAAACAGTTTGCCATCGCGTGCCTCGTTGTGATCTCACGCATGCCAAATGGAATGCAGGTGAGGTTCCGCTCCAGTCTCGGAGGTGGCAATGGCTGCCGCGAGATCTCATCCAATATGGCACTGACTGCTTGTGCCGCTACAGGTTACAAGGTCAATACTGAGCAATGGAGGCCCCTACGATGCTTCCGTCGGTCAATGTCATTTTCTTTCATCTACCGAATGTTTACTTTGTGTAACTTCTGAGAGTTATGGTGAAATAAAATGATTACATTAAACAGAAAATCTTAAAATAATGGTCATCCTGTTGTGTTTGAGTCTGCTCAAGTTTTGTGGTGTATGTTGTTATGAAAAAACAGATTAAATACTTTATAAACCTTTGTATATTTGCAATATTACTCTTTTACTCTCTTTTACTTGTTTCAGTCATTTGACTGCGGCCATGCTGGAGCACCGCCTTTAATCGAGCAACTCGACCCCGGGACTTATTCTTTTGTAAGCCCAGTAATTATTCTATCGGTCTCTTTTGCCGAACCGCTAAGTAACGGGGACATAAACACACCAGCATCGGTTGTCAAGCAATGCTAGGGGGACAAACACAGACACACAAACACACACACATACACAAATATATATATATACATATATACGACAGGCTTCTTTCAGTTTCCGTCTACCAAATCCACTCACAAGGCTATGGGCGGCCCGGGGCTATAGCAGAAGACACTTGCCCAAGATGCCACGCAGTGGGACTGAACCCGGAACCATGTGGTTGGTAAGCAAGCTACTTACCACACAGCCACTCCTGCGCCTATATGGCCACTCCCGCGCCTATATTTGTATTTGGTTTAACTTTTTTCCACTGAACTTTCTCTTCAGTAATTCAATACTCGAAACATTTTTACTCTTTAAACAAACAAGAGCGGTGAGCTTACAGAACCTTTACCATGCCGAACAACATGCAATGCTTACCAGCATTTCTTCCGGCTTTACGTTCTGACTACAAATGCTGCCGAGGTCGACTTTGTCTTTCATTCTTTTTGTGGGGAGGCGATGAAATAAGTACCGATTGAGTACGGGGTTCGAAGTAATCGTCTTCCACCTCACCTCCACTCACCACACCACACCACATCCCCGCCTCAAAATTGCTGGATTTGTACCAAACCTAGAGAGGATTCTATAAACGAACATTGGTTGGCAGATTAGCAGAGTCGTTCGAACATCAGAAAGAATGCTTCGCAGGTTTTGTTGCAACTCTCAACGCTCTGAGTTCAACCCCCACCCCCGAAGTCAACTTTGCCTTTTATCTTTCAAAGAGTACAAAAAATGCCACCCACGCAGTGGATGGGCGAAACTGTCAGAACGTCAAACCAGACGCTGTGTGACATCTGTCCCGACCCTTTAGGTTTTGAGTTCAAATCCCACCGTGGCCTACCTGGGCGGTTAAACTAATCCACTTAAACTCCTTTAGTATCAGGACACTTCGCAAGATTATGAGCCACCACTGGTTCAAATTTCGTATGCAACCAGTGACTATACTCAGAAACTGGGGTGCGTTCTGTTATTTGTAGGGTTCGGGAGTGCCTACTTAGACTCTTTGATCATGTTGCTCGGTTTTCCGAGTTGTATCTTGTGTATCATGTTTCTTCTCTGAAGATCCGGCTGGGGTGGCAGCTCATGTTGGTCAGCCACATGCCACGTGGTTACGGCGGATGAGGAAGTTTCTTACGGAGATGAGAACAGCCTAAGATACCTATTTCTTTACTACCCACAAGGGGCTGAACATAGAGGGGACAAACAAGGACAAACGGATTAAGTCAATTATATCGACTCCAGTGCTTAACTGGTACTTAATTTATCGACCCCGAAAAGGTGAATGACAAAGTCGACCTCGGCGGAATTTGAACTCAGAACGTAACGGCAGACGAAATACGGCTACTCATTTCGCCCGGCGTGCTAACGTTTCTGCCAGCTCACTGCCTTCAAGACTAAGATACCGCTTGGATGGTTACCCAGGATTACCCGAGCAAATGCGACCAAATGGTGGATGCAGCGACGATCTGCAATGGCAAACACCCCCGACATAATGCAACCTGACATAACCTCACCACTTAACACCACCAACTGGTACCTAGAGTACCTTTAGTGAAGGGTACGGTTCTGAAGGGTACAGTCCTGGGGCCAACTTCCTCCCTCTCTTCCTATCTTCCTCTGCAAAACGATATGTTCCATGTCTTCTTTCCTGCCTAAAAAAAAATTGTTTTAATAATACCAATTCAACTTTTTGTGCCGCCAGTCAATCAAAATAGAATTTAGTAGATTTACAACCTCCCCCCTACATAATGCAACCTGACATAACCTCACCATCTAACACCACCAACTGGTACCCAGGGTACCTTTAGTGAAGGGTACGGTTCTGAAGGGTACAGTCCTGGGGCCAACTTCTTCCCTCTCTTCCTATCTTCCTCTGCAAAACGATTTGTTCCATGTCTTTTTTCCTAGCTAAAAAAACATTGTTTTAATAATACCAATTCAACTTCTTGTGCCATCAGTCAATTAAAATAGAATTTAGTAGATTTACAACCTCCCCCCTACATAATGCAACCTGACATAACCTCACCATTTAACACCACCAACTGGTACCCAGGGTACCTTTAGTGAAGGGTACGGTTCCGAAGGGTACAGTCCTGGGGTTAACTTCTTCCCTCTCTTCCTATCTTCCTCTGCAAAACGATATGTTCCATGTCTTCCTTCCTGGCTAAAAAAAAAATTGTTTTAATAATACCAATTCAACTTCTTGTGCCGCCAGTCAATCAAAATAGAATTTAGTAGATTTACAACATTCCCCCTACATAATGCAACCTGACATAACCTCACCATTTAACACCACCAACTGGTACCTAAAGTACCTTTAGTGAAGGGTACAGTCCTGGGGCCAACTTCCTCCCTCTCTTCCTATCTTCCTCTGCAAAACGATATGTTCCATGTCTTCCTTCCTGGCTAAAAAAAAATTGTTTTAATAATACCAATTCAACTTTTTGTGCCGCCAGTCAATCAAAATAGAATTTAGTAGATTTACAGCCTCCTTAAAACACCACAAATTTAAAAAGGCTTTAAACTTTATCAGCTGAAAAATGATGCACCACAATCCGACCAATCAAAACTCAATTTCAAAGTCGTTGCTGTTCTCATTTCATATTCATTCCA
>NW_021836297.1:50000-65821 GCF_006345805.1 Octopus sinensis
TGTATGTATGTATGTATGTAGTGGTAGCGATTTTCTTCACTACTTCAGGGAATGACGGCCCTGCCTGACACGAGTCCCCGGCTCAGCTAGCTTCGCCTGACAGTACCCGGTATGGGTCCCTATCCAGGGTTACGGAAAGAAGACAACCTTCAAAGAAATCCGGAGTGGAGCCCCGTAGGCGGTTTAGTGTTCGACTCGACACTCTTCCGGCAGCTCCTGCAACCAAGCTGGTGCCAAACGTAATGCTCTGCACTCCTTTGGACTGCGTCAGCAAGGTCGAGGGTGGAATCCTGACGATTGGGCTACCCAGGATTTTCTTATATCTAGCTCAGGCCTGCGCAAAACTGGGGAGGAAACTGGAGAGGACATGAAATGTAAAAACCAGACTGGATGAGTTTATGCGCAACTCCATTGTCTCCCGAGACAAAAGGATGCCAACAACAATATGTATGTATGTATGTATGTATGTATGTATGTATGTATGTATGTATGTATCTATGTATCTATGTATGTATGTATGTATATATGTATGTGCGTGTATGTATGTATGTATGTATGTATGTATGTATGTATGTATGTATGTATGAATGTATGTATGAATGTATGTATGTATGTATGTATGTATGTATGTATGTATGTATGTATGTGCGTGTATGTATGTATGTATGTATGTATGTACGTACGTATGTATGGCGAGTGTTTTTGTCATAGAATATGTCTTTTAGGAATACAAAAACAGCAGAGTCTAAGAGAAGATCTTCCTCCATACAATCAGTAAAAGAATAAAAGAGTTTAAATTACCTATATATTGAATTGTCGTCTGGTTAATTCTAAAACGGATGTTTGGACTAAGAAATTTGCTAAATTCTGACGAAAATAAACACTTCTTTAACAGCTTACATTAAAAGTTTGTTCTATAGTTATTATGTAAAGGAAAATATCTTATATATTTTAGCAAGACTTCGATAATACTTAGTGAGGAGGAAGGAGGACGGCGAGCTGGTGGAATGGTTTACGTGCCGGACAATATGCTTAGCGGCGTTTCGTCCTTCCTTACGTTCTGAGTTCAAATGCCGCTGAGATCGACTTTGCCTTTCATCCTTTTGTAGTCGATAAATTTAATACCCCTTGTGCACTGCGGTCGACGTTAGTTAGTTAGTTAGTTAATTTTTTGGCTCAAAAAGTAAAAAGTAAGGCCATGTAGGGGGGCATGTACTTATGTACAGGGTGGTATTCATGCAAAGAGTTCAGGCCATTTGTGGTCAAGGGAGACTTTGAACCGAGCGGTCGTCGGCATCTTCACTATCTCGTCCGGCAGCTTATTCCACGGATCCGCAACCCGGACGGAGAAAGCCCCTCTCATTCGATTGAGATGAAATCGTCGCAGATAGAGCTTTTCAGAGTGACCCCGCAGCCGACGCTCAGGAGCAGGAGTGAAGAACAGCTCTTTCGAGAGGTTACACTTTCCGCTTATGATGTTGTGAGCGAGAATGAGATCACCACGGCGTCGTCGTTTTTCTAGAGAATAAAGGTCGAGCGTCCTCAGCCTTTCTTCGTAGGACAAATGCTTGAGACCAAGAACCATGCGGGTAGCCAGCTTCTGGACTCTTTCGAGATGCTGTATGTCTTTGAGGAGATGAGGAGATAAGGAGAAGAGGCTTGAATCCCGTACTCCAATATGGGTCTCACCGATGTAATCGACCTCTTCCTCCTCCTCTTCACCAAATTTTCAGGCCTTGTGCTAATTGTAGAAAGGATATTCGGAGGTGAAATCAGAGTGTTTTTTAGCGTTGTTAGAGCATAGGACAAAATTATTGACGGAATTACTTCCGGTTACTTTATGTTCTGAGTTCAGATCTCATCAAGGGCAGCTTTGCCTTTCATCTTCCTGGGGTCGATTATTAAAGTACCAGTGATGCACTGGGGCTGATGATATTCACTAACCTCTCTTACCTTCAAAATTCTTGGCACTGTGCCTAAATTAGGTACAATAATTACTTAGGGGTGACATTTGTTAATCTAACAGAGATGTACACGAGTGTGTGTGTGTGTGTGTATGTGTTTGTGTGTGTGTGTGTTTGTGTGTGTGTGTGTTGTGTGTGTGTGTGTGTGTGTGTGTGTGTGTGTGTGTGTGTGTGTGAGTGTGTGTGTGTCTGTGTGTCTGTGTTTGCGCGCATGCGCTCTTTTAAGCCAGGTACTTTAAAACTCTGGGTTTTAAAGGTCAGCTACATTAAGCCCAAATAGTTTTAGATTTAGCTGCATTCCAGAAATACGTAGTCACATGTGCGTGTGTGTATGTGTGTATGTATGTGTGTGTATGTGTGTGTATGTATGTGTGTCTTTGTCTCTGTGTGTGTGTGTGTACGTGTGTTTGTCATCACATATGTATATGAATGTGTTTGTAGATAGGTAATCACGTGTATGTGTATGTGTATGTGTATGCGCATGTCTATGCAATCACGTGTGTGTGTGTGTGGTGTGAAGTTAATCGCATGTGTGTTGGTAATCACGTATGTATATGTATGTATGTGTGTATACAGGTGTGCGTATGCGTGTGTAGGTAGGTAATCACGTGTGAGTGTGCGCATATGTGGGCCTGTGTGTATGTGTAGTTAATCACAGGTGTGTGTGTGTGCATGTGTGTATGTATGTGTGTGAAGTTAATCGCATATGTGTTGGTAATCATGTATGTATATGTGTGTATGTGTGTATACAGGTGTGCATATGCGTGTGTAGGTAGGTAAACACGTGTGAGTGTGTGCATATGTGGGTGTGTGTGTGTGTGTAGTTAATCACAGGTGTGTGTGTGTGCATGTGTGTATGTATGTGTGTGAAGTTAATCACATGTGTGTTGGTAATCACGTATGTATATGTGTGTATGTGTGTATACAGGTGTGCATATGCGTGTGTAGGTAGGTAAACACGTGTGAGTGTGTGCATATGTGGGCCTGTGTGTGTGTGTGTAGTTAATCACAGGTGTGTGTGTGTGCATGTGTGTATGTATGTGTGTGAAGTTAATCACATGTGTGTTGGTAATCACGTATGTATATGTGTGTATGTGTGTATACAGGTGTGCATATGCGTGTGTAGGTAGGTAATCATGTGTGAGTGTGTGCATATGTGTCTGTGTCTGTGTGTGTGTGTGTGTGTAGTTAATCACAGACGTGTCTGTATGTGTGCATGTGTGTCTGTATGTGCGTGAAGTTAATCGCATGTGTGTTGGTAATCACGTATGTATATGTGTGTATGTATGTATACAAGTGTGCGTATGCATGTGTAGGTAGGTAATCATGTGTGAGTGTGTGCATATGTGTCTGTGTCTGTGTGTGTGTGTGTGTAGTTAATCACAAGTGTGTGTATGTGTGTGCATGTGTGTATGTATGCGTGTCTGTGTGTCTATGTTCTTTATTTTAGTAAACTTGGTAAACACATGGGAGTGCTTCGCGTGTCACACATCATGTGGCTAATGCCACATTCACACATGTAGTTAACCACACGAAATACACTCCAAGATGTGAACTGCGACACGCAGAACAGCGACTACACACGTTCGCACGCGCATACAGGCACACACATTCCATACAAAGACAGCAGCAATAACAAATACTACCACTACCACTACCACTACTTCTACAACTACCACCACTACTGCTGCTGCTGCTACTACTACTACAACATCAACAAATAGAGCAACAACAACGACCACAACTACTACGACTACGACTACTACTACAACTACTACTACTATTACTACCACTACTACCACTACTACTACTACTACTACCACTACTACTACCACCACCACTACTACTACTACTACCACTACTACTACTACTACCACTACTACTACTACTAACCACTACTACTACTACTAATACAACTACTACCACTACTACCACTACTACTACTAATACTACCACTACTACTACTACTACTACTATTACAACTACTACTACTACTACTAATACTACTAATACTAATACTACTACTACAGTTACAACAACACCATCACCAACAGCAGTACTGCTACTGCTACTACAACTACTACAACTACTACTGCTGCTACTACACAACTACCATGACAACAGCAACAGACAATGACCACAAATAAAACAACAACCACCTCAACAACAACTACAACTACTTCTACCACTACTACCAACACCACCACCATCAGCAGCTACTACTACTTTTTCTTTGGATAGTGTTCTATATATGGTATTGTCCCATGTTTTTTCTTCTATGTCTGTCCGTGCCATGGCTTTGTCCAGAAGAATGTTGTAGCAGAAGAAGGAAGCACGATATCCAACATTGCGATGGAATATCAACGACCCACACATTAACAGCGAGGACATACCCAGCACGTTACCCTTGGGCGCGGCTGGAAACCACTAGAATACAATATAATTTGTATTCTGTGCTAATGTTTGTTTACTACGACCTCAATTTTGTTCTCTTCTTTTTTCTGGACAATAGGAACTGATTACAAACTATCAACTTCGATCTAAGTTGGACAGGTAACTTTAACGAACGTAAAGAACCCAGGGCTGTGGCTTTGGCTTAAGAATAAAGAATGGTCGAATTTGGCTATTTTGGGTACCAAAAGTAACTGAAATGATTAATCGGTTAATGAGAGAAAATGTACAAAAGTGGAAGCACTCCGTCGGTTACGACGACGAGGGCTGTACAAAAGAAATCCTTGCTTGGAGCTAAAGAGAAGGAACTGAGATGTTCAAATAGAACTAAATAAAGCAGATTTAGGCGCAGGAGTGGCTGTGTGGTAAGTAGCTTGCTAACCAACCACATGGTTCCGGGTTCAGTCCCACTGCGTGGCATCTTGGGCAAGAGTCTTCTGCTATAGCCCCGGGCCGACCAATGCCTTGTGAGTGGATTTGGTAAATGGAAACTGAAAGAAGCCTGTCGTATATGTATACAGGCGCAGGAGTGGCTGTGTGGTAAGTAGCTTGCTAACCAACCACATGGTTCCGGGTTCAGTCCCACTGCGTGGCATCTTGGGCAAGTGTCTTCTGCTATAGCCTCGGGCCGACCAAAGCCTTGTGAGTGGATTTGGTAGACGGAAACTGAAAGAAGCCTGTCGTATATATGTATATATATATGTATATATGTGTATGTGTGTGTGTTTGTCTCCCTAGCATTGCTTGACAACCGATGCTGGTGTGTTTACGTCCCCGTCACTTAGCGGTTCGGCAAAACAGACCGATAGAATAAGTACTGGGCTTACAAAGAATAATTCCCGGGGTCGATTTGCTCGACTAAAGGCGGTGCTCCAGCATGGCCGCAGTCAAATGACTGAAACAAGTAAAAGAGTAAAAGAGTAAAAGAGATTATTTGTCAAACACCGATATATCGATGGGTGTGGTCAGTGGTCTAATGGTTAGGATGTTGCACTTGCTACCGTGGTTTCGATTTCCGGGCCGGTCAGTGCGTTATATTCTTCAGCAAAACACTTCATTTCTCGTAGCTCCAGGCTATTCAGCTGTAACTGAACAATACTGAGATGGCCAGGCGTCCCGTCTAGGGGTCAAATATATTGTGATCTCGGTCACTGTATAAGCCATGGGAATCGGGTAACTGACCCAGTGAGTGATAGTATACGAAACTAATATCCAGGGGTTGATACCTATTTCTTTATTACCCACAAGGGGCTAAACACAGAGGGGACAAACAAGGACAGACATAGGTATTAAGTCGATTACATCGACCCCAGTGCGTAACTGGTACTTAATTTATCGACCCCGAAAGGATGAAAGGCAAAGTTGACCTCGGCGGAATTTGAACTCACAACGTAACGGCAGACGAAATACCGCAAAGCATTTTTATTTCTTTATACCCACAAGGGACTAAACACAGAGAGGACAAACAAGGACAGACAAACGGATTAAGTCGATAATATCGACCCCAGTGCGTGACTGGTACTTAATTTATCGACCCCGAAAGGATGAAAGGCAAAGTCGACCTCGGCGGAATTTGAACTCACAACGTAACGGCAGACGAAATACCGCAAAGCATTTCGCCCGGCGTGCTAACGTTTCTGCCAGCTCATCGCTGATGAATATATCGGTGTCTTAAACGTGACTTTCAGAATAAGCAGAAAGTTTCCTTCACGGTCAAACAAAGTATAGATCATTTTTATGGATACTGTATTTAACTTACGGAAATTAAAGCAATTCCATATAAAATACGTTCTCAAAATGGTTGTATTAAAAATAGGATCATTAATATATTTTAATTAAATTCATCGATGTTTAAGCCAGCTCATAGTGAAAGAAAGCGGAATACTGGTCTACATAACAAAACAAAGCTTGCTGCTATAAAGAACGTATAAGACAATTCTGCGTGAATATTGGATATGGGTAAACCACGTCTCGCTGTTGGTGGCTCAGGGTAAATTTTCTTCTTCCATTCACACGCTTCACTTTTCAAGACTACCACAAATGCATTTTGGAGGTGACAGCGCGTAGTTAGTTAGTTAGTTAGTTAGTTCATTTTTTGGCTCAAAAAGCAAAAAAGCAAGGCCATGTAGGGGGAAATGGAGTTATCTACAGGGTGGTGTTCATGTAAAGAGTTCTGGCCATTTCTGGTCAAGGGAGACTTTGAACCGAGCGGTCGTCTGCATCTTCACTATCTCGTCCGGCTTATTCCACGGATCCGCAATCCGGACGGAGAAAGCCCCTCTCATTCGATTGAGATGAAATCGTCGCAAATAGAGCTTTTCGGAATGACCCCGCAGCCGACACTGCGGGAGCAGGAGTGAAGAACAGCTCTTTCGAGAGGTTACACTTTCCGCTTATGATGTTGTGAGCAAGAATGAGATCACCACGGCGTCGTCGTTTTTCTAGAGAATAAAGGTCGAGCGTCTTCAGCCTTTCTTCATAAGACAAATTCTTGAGACCAAGAACCATGCGGGTAGCCAGCTTCTGAACTCTTTCGCGATGCTGTATGTCTTTGAGGAGATAAGGAGAAGAGGCTTGAATCCCGTACTCCAATATGGGTCTCACCAGCGTGAGACTAGTGGTTAAGGGTGGGGACTTGCACTTATGATCATAAGATCGTTGGTTCGATTTCTAGACCGGTCGATGCGTTATGTTCTTAGGCAATACACTTCATATGACGTTGCTCCAATCCTCTCAGCTGTAAATGAGTGACTCCGGCAAAGGGCTGGCGTCCCGTTCAGAGGTAACATTGCGATCTCGGTCACATATACGCCGTGGAAACCGGTTAACCAGGCCCAATGACTCCTAGCGCTCAAAACGATCCAGGAGTAGTTGTCTTCTTCCTCTTCTTCTTCTTCTTCTTCTTCTTCTTCCAATCAGGACTCACGCCATTAGCCACAAAGAATAATCTCTAACTCGAGCCTACTCTAAGCTACTAAGAATGCGTGTGGCAACTTGAAGATCCGCCCACCACTCCCGATAGACTGGCGGTTGCACGGGCGCGAAAGCTACGTTGTTATCCTCATTCCGTAATCGGTGACTTTTAATGGGTGGAAAGCTAAACCATCCTGGGGTACACAGGATTCGCAATCTAGACTAGGGTCTGAAAGTTTACACCATGGTTCCTCTGCTTTGTGGCAGAAGTAGGAAGAAAGAGTGAAAGTTGTGGTGAAAGAGTACAGCGGGGTTCACCACCCCTCCCAGCCTGAGCCTCGGGGAGCTTAGGTGCTTTTGCTCAATAAACACTCACAATGCCCGGTCTGGGAATCGAAACCGCGTTCTTACGCCCGCGAGTCCGCTTCCCTAACCACTGGGCCATTGCGCCTCCACTGGCGTAGGTGTTGCCATTGACGGTGATGATAATGATCATCATCATGATAACGATGATGATGATGACATGTCTATTTCGTTCCGCATCGGTGCGTTTCAATTCCGCGATGCAAGCAGCGAGGGCAGCTCGCCCAATTTCCTCGGGGGTCGTTTAAAAGAATCTATTTGTTTGTTTTTGTTGTTTTCCTTGTTTGCGTTTTTTTTTCTTTCTTTTCTCCTTCTCTCGATCTTTCGACAATTCAATCAAATTTATTGATTGTTCCATTAATTTAAATGTAAAAACCTACATTTGAAAATATTTTTATTGGAATTGTTTCAACACTGCAATATTATACCGGAAGTGAACCCGAAGCCATGTAGTTAGGAAGTAAACTTCTTACCACACAGCCACCCCTGCGTCTATGATATATATATGTATTCATAAAGCGGTATGTACACACACACACACACACACATACACACACATGCATTCACTGGTGTATATACTTGTAATATGTGTTTGTTCGTATTGGAATTTGCTTTTGTGTAGAATACTTTAAAAAAAAAACTATTATCGTCACTGACATCATAATCATTATCATCATCATCATCATCATCATCATCACCAATATCTATTATCAATCAATGTTTATTATCCTCATATATTATCAAGATTATCATGTACACACACACACATACTGATATACATCTCTCTCTCTCTCTCTCTCTCCTCTTATATATATATATATATATATCTATTTATTATATATATATATATATATATATAGATATACATATATATATATATATATATATATATTATATATATATATATATATAAAACCGTACATAAAATATAATATCCTGATGAGGAACTTCATTTCAAAAAGCCTGCTCAAAGCAAACTTGTAAATTATTTTCACATAACATAGATGACGGAATCTATATTTTAACTATTAAAATATTTTTAATAGTTGAAATGCTAATGAAATTTGCTCACTGATGATTACATTCGATATTATCCATATGTCATCCTAATTTTTATGTAAGAGAGCACACTTTAATTAATTGAGCAAGTCGTGTTCACCTCTTCTCGTAATTAAATACGAAATACGCTACTCTATGAAAGCAAACGAATTACATTTCGTTGTTGTGATCCATAGTATTCGATAAGTTACGGATCTGGTGTTTGCGGTATCAAGTCTGAACCTGTTTTTGTCGATAATAAACCCGATACTTAACTGCGTCTTAAAACAAAACAACAACAACAAAAAAACGCACAATTTTCTGTTTCTCAACAGAAAACCATAATCTCGTATCCGTTGTAAGATTGTATGTGGAAGCACTCCGTCGGTTACGACGATGAGGGTTCCGGTTGATCCGAATCAACGGAACAGCCTGCTCGTGAAATTAACGTGTAAGTGGCTGAGCACTCCACAGACACGTGCACCCTTAACGTAGTTCTCGGGGATATTCAGCGTGACACAGAGAGTGACAAGGCCGGCCCCTTGAAATACAAGTACAACAGAAACAGGAAGTAAGAGTGAGAGAAAGTCGTGGTGAAAGATTACAGCAGAGATCACCACCATCCCCTGCCGGAGCCTCGTGGAGCTTTGTTAGGTGCTTTCGCTCAATAAACACTCACAACGCCCGGTCTGGGAATCGAAACCGCGATCCTATGACCGCGAGTCCGCTGCCCTAACCACTGGGCCATTGCGCCTCCACAAGATTGTATGTAAGACAAGCAAACCGGAGTTCTGCAACCGGTAGGCTACACTGCGTAGGCAGCACCAACCGTGGTCGTCAAAAGCCAAGCAACAGAAAACGACATCAAGTCTGAGATACCGACTTTCAAACGACACCCGGTTACATCCACACCGGGGCTTATTTTATCAAAGGCTAATTGTTGTGTTGAGTCAAAAGTTTTGCAATATTTTGGTAACATTCATTTTATTCTGTTGTGTCTGGGAAGAGTCATTTTCTTTTTGTGCCTTATAATATAACACACTCACCGGTAAAATTTCCACTTATTTCTTATTTTTATTTTCCTAAAATTTTCGTTGCATCTTGTAAACTTTTCAATAGTTTTCATTTTATTCGTCAACTCAAAACAAAAGAAGCCCGGCATTCAGTGTAGAGGCCATCGTGTTGCACCGTCTGAAACCATCTTTCTGCCGGTTCTTTTGATTCCACGCTGATACGAGTTCTTCTTCCTTTGAGGCGAGGAACTCTTTTGCTGAAGCTTCCGTCTCCTCTTGGTTGATGAAGCGTCGAGTTCTTCGCCTCGAAGGACAAGAACTGGCATCTAAAAATATTAGCCAAATATCAGGAGATATTTCATCTTTCCTCGACGCTCTGCCGATTCGGCCAATTCCATAAATATATTTCGAAATTGTGAATTGGGAGGAAACTAGACACGAACGTTTAGATTTCATAATTCTCGTTTGCGCATGCGCGCCCGTACGTGTGCGTGTGCGTGTGTGTGATAGGGAGAGAGGAGAGGGGTGAGTAAGAGTATGGGAAAGAGAGTACATGTGTGTGTGTGTATGTGTGTGTGTGTGTGAGTATATTAAGGATAGGTGTATTTATGTGTGTGTACATATGTGGGTCAATAGAAAGTGCGTGTGTGTGTGTATGCGATAGAGGGAAGTGCTATGGATGTGTGAGCGAGAGAGAGAGCGTGTGTGTATATGTGTATTTATACGAGTGTAGGTGAGTGGGTATCTGCACAGGTGTGTGAGAGAGTATTTGCATGTGCGTATGTCTAGAGAAAGTGTGTATGTATGTATATATGTGTGTTAGAGAAAGATTGTGGATGTATATGTGTGTTACTGTGTGTGTATATATATTTGTGCATGGAGGCGTATGTGTATGAGTGAGAGAGGGAGTGTGTGTATGTGTGTTTTTTAATGAGTGTGTGTTATATATGTGTGTGTGTGTGGATGAGTGTATATATATATATGTGCGTGTGTGTGATATAGTGTGTATATGTGTGTGTTTGAAAGAGGCAGTGTGAGAGAGTGAGTGTGTGTGTGTGTGTATTTAGATAATGACTGTGTGTGGTTGTGTGGCTTTGTGAAAGACAGAGTGTGTGTATGTATATTTATATGTGTGTGTGTGAGTGTATGTGTGTGTGTGAGAGAGAGAGTATATATATGGAGGTAAATGTGTGTATATGCGTGTGTTTGAAAGATAACATGTGTGTAATTGTGTGTGCTTGAAAGAGAATGTGCATGTGAGAGAGCGTGTGTGTGTGTGGTGTGTGTGTGTGTGTGCGTGTGTGTCTATATAATGTATGTGTGTAGTCATGTTGCTAGGTGAGAGAGTGTGTATGTATATGTATATATATATGTGTGTGTGTGTGAGTATACATGTGTGTAGATGTGTGAGTATATGTGTATATATGTATGTGTGTGTATGCAAGCGTGTCAGACTACTGGTTATGTGTGTGCATATATGTATGTATGCGTGCGTGTGTGTATGTATGCAGGACTGTGTCAGACTTCTCCTCGCTATATGTGTACGTATATGTGTGTGTGCACCTGTGTGTGTGTGTGCAGGACTGTGTGTACGTATATGTGTGTATGCACCTCTGTATGCATGTGTGTGTGTGAGTGTGTGCGCGTGTGTGTGTGCGGGGTGTGTGTGTGTGTGTGAGTGTGTGTGCGTGTGTGCATGAATGTGTCAGACCTCTCCTGGCTATGTGTGTACGTATATATGTGTGTGTGCACCTCTGTGTGTGTGTGTGTGTGTGTGTGCGTGTGTGTGTGTGTACAGGACTGTGTCAGACCTCTCCTGGCTATATATGTACGTATATGCGTGTGTGTGTGCACCTCTGTATGCATGTGTGTGTTGTGTGTGTGTGTGTGTGTGAGTGTGTGTGTGTGCGTGTTTGAGTGTAAGTGTGTGCGTGCGTGTGTGCAGGAATGTGTCAGACCTCTCCTGGTTAAATAATAAACACGAAAAGAAACAAACAATTTGCAGATAACAAAATGTGTCTTCACCACCGAAATTGTTCTGCATCTTGAAAGGTTTGCCTTTTCGTACAGACTACAAACATCGACACAACTATTCTTACTTTTAACCTGAAAGAATCGAGGTAATTATTTTCTCAAAGCATCTCTCTTAACAATAGGTTCCTCTGTGTTGTATTCCTCTTTAGAATCGCTCCATTCATTTTAACTGCCGACAAAGAAATCTACTAGAAGATTCCAGAACAAATAAAATAAAAAATTGTTAAAAAAAACTGAAATACGATGAAAAAATTACAAAAAAAATACATCAACGAACGTGAACATAGAATAATAAAACAATGGCGGTTTAATTTCAGACAACTTATTGTGCGTTGTTGACCATTTAACAAATTATTTATTCATTAGTCTAAGAAACTTGCTTTGCAATACGTCGTGGTTTCAGGTTCAGTCCTACTGCGTGGTATCTTGGGCAAGTGTCTTCTACCACAGCCTCGGATCGACCAAGGCCTTGTGAGTAACTTTGGTAAACAGAAACTGTGTAGGAGTCGTCGTGATAAACACGCACATACATCTATAGATAGATAGATAGATAGATAGATAGATAGATAGATAGATAGATAGATAGATAGATAGACAGATAGACGGACAGACGGACAGACAGATAGATAGATAGATAGATAGATAGATAGATAGATAGATAGATAGATAGATAGATAGGTAGATAGATAGATAGATAGATAGATAGATAGATAGATAGATAGATAGATAGATAGATAGATAGATAGATAGATAGATAGATATGTGTACATCCGTATTTCTGTCTGTTTGCCACCTTCCTCACCACTTGGCACCCGCTGTTGGTTTGTTTATTTTCCTACAACTTAGCGATCCGTCAAATTACGGGATAGAATATTTACGTAACTTACAAAAATCATAGGTACTGGAGTCCGCTATAACTTTCAAGGCGGTGCCCCAGCATGGCCGCAGTCCAATATCTGAAAGAATTAATGCGTAAAAGGCAATTAGCATACAAATCTACATCGGGGTACAAAGATCCGTGAAAATTGAAACATATATCTGCCAATGCCAACAACATCTTTAAACAGCTTTCGTTTTCTGTTTGGGTGCAGAAGTCTTTATAACATTTAATACGGCCTGCCGTCTCGTTGCGAAGGTAGTATCCAGAAAAGCCTTGATACTGGGCTTCTCTTGAAAGCCCAACACCTCTCATGGCGTGAGCACAAATCTAAGTAGGAGAATAATGAAAAACAATCCATTTGTCTATAACATTGCTGCTCAATAACGTCTTAATAATAATTATCGTACTAAAAAATGTTATTTAATCAAGTAATATAATAATTATTATAGTAAAAATTATAATTATATTGGGTGATAATAATTTAGCGATATTTTATTATCGTAAAAATGGTAATTATATTGGATAATAATAGTCTAGGTATATTTATTGCAGTAAAATTTGTAATTATATAAAGTAATGATATTTAATGACGTTTGTTATAGGAAAAATTGCAATTATATTGTATAATAATATATTAATAATATTGTTGGATCTTACACGACAATAGCAAGAATATGTCTGTTTTAACTTTGGCAAAGCGTGAGTAGGTATTTTAAAGAGGTTTTGCAGTTAATTGTAGCAATTTGGCCGGCCATGTTGGTTTGAGCTCTCCGTTGGAACGCGCACGTTAGAAAAACTACAAGTGCAAGCATGGTTGAGTGTTTAAGAAGCTCCCTTTGCAACCACGTAGTTTCAAGTTCAGTCCCACAGCGCCGTACCTCGGGCAAGGTTTTTCAACTATTTAGTCCCGAGCCGACCATTGATTTGTGAGTGAATTTGGTAGACGGAAACTATGTGAAAGCCCGCTCATCCTTCTCTCGCTTTCTTACTTTCTAACTTAGTCATATTGTGTCTCAACTTACATTTCTACTATCCCACTTTGCAACAGCCTCTTTACACAAGGCCTTCAATGTAAACATACGTCGTACATTCGCCATTGATTCTACTTCATTTCTCCTACAAGTCTTATTAGTTTTACTTATCTCTCATAGAAGTGTATAACTCGAAATGTTAGATCCTTATCTATTCCGTTCATTGACGCATATTTTCATTATATATATACAAATATCTCCATTATACACATTCATGCTCATTGTGCACATTCTTTTATTATTATTGTTTTTCATCACACACTTAATTTCATGAATTTCATATACTGTGCCTTTGTATACCTCCGCTTTGCTTCATAATTTTCCTTGTTCTGTGTGTGTGTCTTTAATCTTTATATACATATATACATTAATACATGCATATATACACATCTTCTTTCCTGAGCGTCCAATAATACTTTATTTGTTCCACGTCCTTGCGTTGTTGGGTTTTTTGGGGGGTTTTTTTTGTTTCTTGTTTGAATTAACTATATATATATATATATAGAATTATATATATATAATATATATATATATATATATATATATATATA
The DNA here is from genome assembly GCF_006345805.1 of Octopus sinensis. NCBI lineage: Eukaryota > Metazoa > Mollusca > Cephalopoda > Octopoda > Octopodidae > Octopus > Octopus sinensis. The sequence goes on from NW_021836297.1 coordinate 64,239, forward strand.
TATATATATATATATATATATATATATGTATGTATGTAGTATGTATAGGGAAGAATTCACAAAAAAAACAAAAGACGAAGATAGGTGGTGTAGACAACAAACAGATGTATTAGTATAACGCTTGGGAAATGAAAAAGTCTTTAATGTTTCGAGCCTACGCTCTTCCACAGAAAGAAACAAGGAGAGAAAATAAAGAATGTGTAGTGGCTAGCGATCTAATATATATATATATATATATACACACACATATATGTGCATACATAAATACATATACATACATACATACATACATACACATAAATGTTATAATTTTTAAATTTCTCCTAAGGAGAGATACAGCAGCCATACTGGGTATTAATATTTATTGCCAAACTAATGTGTCAGTCTAGAGAATTAGGACGAATGTTGCTGTTGCTCTAGCTAGCAATATGACGCAGGAACGTGCGTCCATAAACCTTCGAACTACCACGAAACCGGTCTGTGGATGCCAAGCTAGCAAGGGGAAGTTGATGACCTCCCCTGTTCGAGGGTTTGTGGACGCAGGTTCGTGCGTCATATACGTCCTATTTCTCTGGACTGCCACGTTAGTTTGGCAAAAACATATATATGTATATCTCTCTCTCTCTTTTACTCTTTTACTTGTTTCAGTCATTTGACTGCGGCCATGCTGGAGCACCGCCTTTAGTCGAGTAAATCGACCCCGGGACTTATTCTTTGTAAGCCCGGTACTTAGTCTATCATTCTCTTTTGCCGAACCGCTAAGTGACGGGGACGTAAACACACCAGCATCGGTTGTTAAGCAATGCTAGGGGGACAAACACAGACACAAACACACAGACACACATACATATATATATACGACAGGCTTCTTTCAGTTTCCGTCTACCAAATCCACTCACAAGGCATTGGTCGGCCCGGAGCTATAGCAGAAGACACTTGCCCAAGATGCCACGCAGTGGGACTGAACCTGGAACCATGTGGTTGGTTAGCAAGCTACTTACCACACAGCCACTCCTGCGCCTATATATATCTTTTTATAATATTTTTTTAAAGCGAAAGCAATGCTATTTATAAAAAATACTACTGGTTGATAGTTTTGCCTGGTATTTCAATATTTCAGAAGTAGAACACCTTCAGGAAATTTAAGAAAGAAAAAAATCAGAAAATAACAACTTTTCTCAATAAAATTTCCTGCGGTTGAGGTCCTAACCCTGAAATATTAATATATCAGGTAAACTATTATCCTGCTTCTATTCTTATAACGTGAATTGTTTTCGCTTTAAAGAAAAAAATATAAGCAAAAAGATTTATTTATTTATTTATGAGACAATACTTAGTGAAAATTGTGCTACTTTGACATGTGTGTGTGTGTGTGAGAGAGAGAGAGAGAGAGTGTGTGTGTGTGTGTGTGTGTGTGTGTGTGTGTGTGTTTGTAAATATACTCTTTTACTCTTTTATTTGTTTCAGTCATTTGAGTGTGGTCATGCTGGAGCACCACCTTCAGTTGAATAAATCGACCACAGGACTTATTCTTTGAAAGCCTAGTACTTATTCTATCGGTCTCTTTTGCCGAACCGATAAGT
>NW_021836298.1:0-2500 GCF_006345805.1 Octopus sinensis
CGACTAAAGGCGGTGTTCCACACAAAATGGCCACAGTCAAAATGACTGAAGCAAGTAAAGGAGTAAAAGACTCTGTATGTATATATATATATATATATATATATACATATATATATATATATGATTTCAGCAAATGCATATACCTACAAATATACACATATTAGCATGCATTTAGATAGATAGATAGATACCTATACATATATATATATATATATATATATATATGTGTGTGTTGTGTGTGTGTGCATGGATATATGACCGAAATTTAGGTCTCACTGAGGAAATGACTAGAGACCGAGACTTTTGGAAGTATGTTGTGCGTGGGAAGACCCGGAAGGACAAGTGAGACTATAACCCGTGGCCTCTACTAGGGATGTAGCCAGTCCACTTATGCATACCTTTCCTTCTTGGGACACAAAACTCTGCTTGCGAAGACCTGTTGAGGCAAGTGAGAATCAAAATCAAAATCAAAATCACAATCAAAATCGAAATCGATCAACATCAGTGGAAATTGTAGCTGTGATACCAGTGCCGGTGGCACGTAAGAGAACTATCCGAATGTGGCCGTTGCCAGCGCCGCCCGACTGGCTTCCGTGGTACATAAAAGGCACCATCCGATTGTGGCCGTTGCCAGCTTCGCCTGGCACCTGTGCTGGTGGCACGTAAAAAGCACCCACTACACTCACGGAGTGGTTATCGTTAGGAAGAGCATCCAGCCGTAGAAACAGTGCCAGATCAGAGTGGGCCTAGTGCTTCCCAGACCCCAGTTGAACCCTCCAACCCATACTAGCATGGAAAGCGGATGCTAAACGATGATGATGATGATGATGAGGATGATATATATATAAAAGGGCAAGAAACGGGTCACTTAGCCACATACCGAAAAATTAGAAATAGCAGTCAAAAACCGTTTATTTCTATTTTATATTTGTATAAAATAGAAATAAACGGTCTTTGACTGCTATTTCATATTTATTCGCTATGTGGCTAAGCAACCTGTTGCTTGCTCTTTTATATATATCTCTTATTATAAAAGGCAGATTTTATCTGCCTCCCTTTGGGAGTTATACAAATCTACAATATAGGATTTCTTCAATTACAATTTACCTAGCATTTTTAAGAGTACAATGCATCGCGTCATGCCAGGTCCAGTTTTTAAAATTTAAACTCCAATTAAGCAAAATTTACAGAAAACTCACATTCTGGTGTGTGTGTCAAATGCTTTTCTTAGTCTGGTTTACACCACACGCAAACGCACACACACAGTGTGCGACGAATAAAATGAAAGTAAATAGCGACAGACTGATTTGAGGAAGACTAAAGTGAAAGTATTTAAACCACTACTCAAAAAATAAAAAAACACAGCAAACAGAAACAAATAAATACACAATTTCTTCAATTAGAGTTTACCTAAGATTTTTCAGAGTACTTCAGTGGGTGATGCCATAAAAAATTTCTTTCAATTTTACCACCAACTAAGACAAAATTCGAGAAAACTCAATATTTTAACATATCACTCCGAAAGCATTGATGTACATGTGTGCGCGCGTGAGTGTGTGTGTGTCATTCCTCACACACACGCATACACATACATATACAACTACATACAACTACATACACATACAACTACATACAAACACGTGTGTGTTTGTTATTAGTAAAAAAGGCGCAAAAACACAACTCACTTATCATTCCAACACATTTGCAAAGACACACGGAGGACAGAAAAGGTAAATTGGTTTTTATTTTACTCTGTATATATTTTATTATATAATATTATATATAGATATATGTATATATAATTGCAGTATGAAACAGTGTTTATGTATAAACAGACGACACTTATATATAGTTACCAAGCCGCCCGAATTTACCTATTCATATTTAAATGAGAATATCAGAGCAAATCTCTTTAGTACATTCGTGAAAACACGTATTATACTTCATAAACACTTCAACTACAGTTTTGTACAAAAATCGAAGTGTAATTTTAATTCCGTGAATTATGGGAGATTTTTTTCCGAAATTTGTTCCTATTGTGTTTTCAAAATTTTTAATTATGACAAAAAATGGATACGAATTTCATTATATCAAGCAGCGAGTCAGAATTCGAAGGATTTTCTACTGAAGACCTTCATAAATCTAACTCTATGACTGAAAAAAAAAAAGCATCTTTATATAAGAGTGAAGTTGTGTGTCTGTCTCCTACGATTTAGATTCCTAACTACTCCCACATTTTGCGGTGCAGTTTAACCAAAAGCGGGTATCTTATAGTCGTGATTCATATCGAGCCCTTCTGGGTATTAGCGTGCGTCTACGATGAGTCTACGATTTAAAAAAAATTTACCATCATATTTTTCCATTTTAATGCATTTTTTTCGCTTTTATATAAGGGAAGTAACTCTCTAAAAATATCTACGATGTGTCAACGATTTAAAAAAAAAATTACCTTAATTTTTTTTCAATTTTTAATGCATTTTTTGGCTATAACTCTCTAAAA
>NW_021836298.1:7500-55000 GCF_006345805.1 Octopus sinensis
GTGATCCGCAGATTTATAGCTCAAGATGTACAGTGATCAACAGAGCACTTTCCAGCATTCAGGGTTGAACTGTAACCAATCGAACTGTAATAAGCAGAGTAATGTAGCTAACCAAGGTGGCAAGCTGGCAGAATCGTTAGCACGCCGGGCGAAATGCTTAGCAGTATTTTGTCTGTCGTTACGTTCTGAGTTCAAATTTCCGCCGAGGTCGACATTGCCTTTCATCCTTTCGGGTTCGATAAATAAAATACCAGTTACGCACTGGGGGTTGATGTAATCGACTTAATCCCTTGTCTGTCCTTGCTTGTCCCCTCTATATTTAGCCCTTTGTGGGCAGTAAAGAAACATGTATTTCGTCTGTCGTTACGTTCTGAGTTCAAATTCCGCCTAGGTCGACTTTGCCTTTCATCCTTTCGGGGTCGATAAATAAAGTACCAGTTACGCACTGAGGGTTGATGTAATCGACTTAATGCCTTTGTCTGTCCTTGTTTGTCCCCTCTGTGTTTAGCCCCTTGTGGGCAGTAAAGAAATAAGAGACACAGCACAGTGACTGTTACTTTTTTACTGGTTTCAGTCATTTGACTGCGGCCATGCTGGAGCACCGCCTTTAGTCGAGAAAATCGACCTCAAGACTTATTCTTTGTAAGCCTAGTACTTATTCTAACGGTCTCTTGCCAAACCGCCAAGTTACGGGGACGTAAACACACCAGCATCGGTTGCCAAGCGATATTGGGGGACAAATACAGACGTACAAACGTATACACACACATATATACATACATGTATATATATATATATATATATATATATATATATATATATATATATATATATATATACGACGGGCTTCTTTCAGTTTCCGTCTACCATATCCACTCACAAAGCTTTGGTCGGCCCGAGGCTATAGTAGAAGACACTTGCCCAATGTGCTATGCAGTGGGACTGAACCCGAAACCATGTGATTGGTAAGCAAGCCCGTTACCACACAGCCACTCCTGTGCCTTGGCTTATTAGTGTCAAGAAGAACATTCAGCTTTGAATAATAGTTTAGATAAACTGAAGTTTACAATATTTTTGTTATCTTATGCAATATTTTAGAACCATCATCTTCTGTATATTGTTGTTTACCTCATTTTAGGAGTTTTTTTAAAAATTGTTTTATCTTCTCTTTTGACATCTTTCATTTAAAAGACATGGACATCAATGAGATCATGAAAAAAATGGTGACATTGAAGCAGTCAAAATCTTCATAACTGAGCATCCAGATGAAGTAAGTTGTTCTGTTTATTTCCATCTCAAATTTGATTGCTTGTTTCTTATTTTATACACAATATGAAATGTTCCTAAGTAATCACATACATTTGTCCATAATGTTTCATTTCTTTCTTCAACTCTTTCCTCTAATCCTCATCATTGTCACTTTTTATATATACTAGCAGTATAGCACGACGTTGCTTAGGTTTGTTTTGACCCTTTAAAATTGGAATTTTTTGAAAAGTAAAAATTTTGCGTTATGTAGCTTTTTATTCTCTTTAAGTGAACATTTTTCTGGTTGAAATACACCGAACAATGGCGACACATCAGTCAAAAAATCGTTAAAAATAGGGATTTTCATAGAAAAAAAGCAGCTTTTTGATGCAAATAATTTTTGGTCTTAACATGGTCTGATTTGAATTTTATCTTCTACGGAATGAAGAGCAAGGCTTCTTCTATCATATTCTCAATTTTGGTCAACTTGCTCCTCAGGGTCTCGGAGGAGATAGTGTTAGTTGAAGGCTACCAACCTGCCATACACAGACAACTTCAGCTGTATATAGAGAGAGATTTAACCAAACCTTGAAGCATGCTAGAATTAAGAGAATGTGAGTGAGAGAGAAACCCATCCTCACACACTGCAATGGGGTATTCTGGTAGGAAATATTCAACTCAAGAGATGAGGGAAAGATGGAGTTAGTAGATGGATGGTGACTTTGTCAAGAAGTCCTTTTGCCACAAACAGTTGAAGCTTTTATTGATGCCAAGGGCCACAGCAATTCTTTTGCAGAATTTATCAAACATACGAAAATACTGGTGTGTCACATAGGAATCAAGCCCCAACTTGATCTGGCTTTATAAAACTGTACTGGTGTTCATTGAATAGAGAAAGATACCCAAAAGGACAAAGATGATGGTTCTTGGTAGCTTTTTACTTCAAAATTGAAATATTGGAAGTTAGAAGGAAACGATGGTAGTCAGTAGATGGGATATTGTCTGCAGGAATATAGAGCTGGGCTTCTCAAAGAGGTAAGTACTACCAATGTGTAGGGGCTGTGGGGAAATTTTATAAGAATTTATGTGCATATGAAACAGGAAGAATGTGTACCTGAGTTTAGCTGAAGCTAGGCAGTAAAGGTTGGATCAGTAACAAAAGTGAATCAGTGATTCAAATATTCACACCCCTGGCACCTGTGCCGGTGGCACGTAAAATGCACTCACTACACCCATGGAGTGGTTGGCGTTAGGAAGGGCATCCAGCAGTAGAAACTCTGCCAGATCAAGATTGGATCCAGGTGCAGCTTCCTGGCTTCCCAGACCCCAGTTGAACGGTTCAACCCATGCTAGCATGTAAAACGGACGTTAAACAATGATGATGATGTGTGTGTGTGTGGATGAGGTAAATAGTTACCCATTTCAAGACTGGGAATCAAAACAGCGATCCGACGACTGCAAGTCTGCTGGCCTAACCACTGGGCCATTGCGCCTCCACACACACACACACACACATATACATATATATATATATGCGTGTGTGTATACCCGTATGTGTAAATACAGTATAAATTCCATTTAATTACTCCCTGCCCCAATCATTCCACCCCTTTAAGCCTTTCGTTACCATCTTTCTGTTGAGATGTTCTGTGTTTCTTTCAATTACCTTAAATATAACAAAGAATGTAGTAAAATAACTTCGTTATCCTTAAGCTAGTTTTAGGGACATAAATTGTGACTAAGGTTTGGTGGAAGATTTTATTCAGAATGTATGAAAACAAGACATTTGTACTACAGAGCCAGAGGCGGTTTCAGCCATGTTGGTAACGAAAGGGTTAATGAATTTGATTCTTTTTCTTATCTTTTTCTGTGTTGTTTTTTTGCTTCTAATTTTTCTCCTCCCCTTCCAACACCATTTTTACTATTTTTTTCTTCTTTTCTTCGGGTGAACCAACGAGATAACTCCTTACACTACACCTGTAGTTCTGGTTACACAGACACAGTTGGTCTGTTGTTAATTCACATTGGCATTAATGCCAATATCGGGGACAAATATGGTGACACACCCTTACATTTGGCTGTTCGAAAGTAAGTCCCTTTCGATTCTGGAATATCCAAATCTGTTTCTTTTGCACTTTCAATAATGTTTGTCGCATTTTTTCAATGAGTCATTCATGCCATAATCCCACCATGGGGTTGTTGTCGTTCTTCCCTCTTTCACACTGTAATGTCACTGTAATCTTCTTCATCATCATCGTTTAACGTCCGCTTTCCATGCTAGCATGGGTTGGACAATTTGACTGAGGACTGGCGAACCAGATCACTGCACCAGGCAACAATCTTGATCTGGCAGAGTTTCTACAGCTGGATGCCCTTCCTAACGCCAACCACTCCGAGAGTGTAGTGGGTGCTTTTACGTTCCACTGGCACGGGGGCCAGTCAGGAACGACCTCACTCGAATCTTTTTACACATGCCACCGGTACAGGTGCCAGTAAGGCGACGCTGGTAACAATCACACTCGAATGGTGCCTTTTATGTGCCACTGGCAAGCAAGCCGGTTAGCTGCTCTGTCAACGATCACACTCGTATGGTGCTCTTTGCACCCCGCTAGCACGGATGCCAGTCATCGAATTTGATTTTGATTCTACTTTAATTAATCATCATCATAGTTCTTGCCTGACTGGTCATCTCATTCTCCGTTACCTCAACGTTACAGGTTCAAACCCTCCCTTTTCTTCTGTTCATCGCATGTAAAACTTCCGCCTTCTCTCTCTCTCTCGCTCTTGTAATTTCCCTTTTTCCTCTGACCCTGGGCTAAATACAGAATCACCCCTTTCAGTATTTACATTTGTTTCTTTATGTTCCATGTTCAAATCTTGCCAGAGTATCTATTAGCACTCTGGGGTCATTATAATATGTACCAGTAATATCCAGGGGTTTATGCAATAAACTGTTCTCCCACTCCACTCTGTTTCTTGTGTCTTATTACTGTTGGACAAAATACCTTGTGGTATTTATTTATGACTCTTTATGTTCTGAGTTCAAATCCTGCCAAGATCGACTTGTCCTTCCATCTTTGCAAGGTTGATAAAATGCAATACCAGTCATGTAATGGGGTCCATACAACTATCTATAGCCCTTCTTTCTCTCCTAAATTTCATGTTTATATAACTGTTGTTCATTGTACCATATATACATTTCTGTGTTTACTCAGGTGTGTATATACAATTTTTGTACTGTGTAGAGTGTGTAGTGAATAAATATATCTTTTTTTCTTTGACTGCGGCCATGCTGGAGCACCGCCTTTAATCGAGCAATTCGACCCCGGGACTTATTCTTTGTAAGCCCAGTACTTATTCTATCGGTCTCTTTTTGCCGAACCGCTAAGTTATGGGGACGTAAAGACACCAGCATCGGTTGTCAAGCAATGGTGGGGGGACAAAAACAGACACACAAACACACACACACACACGCACATAAAGATATACATATATACGACAGGCTTCTTTCAGTTTCCGTCTACCAAATCCACTCACAAGGCATTGGTCGGCCCGGGGCTATAGCAGAAGACACTTGCCCAAGATGCCACGCAGTGGGACTGAACCCGGAACAATGTGGCTGGTTAGCAAGCTACTTACCACACAGCCACTCCTGCGCCTATGTTGACTTAATTACATTTGTTTTCTCTAATGACTTAATAACTATTAATTATCTCTATCATTGTGATGTTTGTATTTTTCACGTTTTTCTTCCCTCTTTCCATAACATCCAGCCAACATTATGATGTGGTGGCTTTGATGCTGGTCGAGGTTAGTTAACAAATGCATATTATATACACTCTCTCGTCTTTGATTGATCTGTTAAATATTAATATCATTAAGGTACCAGTGAAATAATGGGGGTAGGTTTAATCAGCTGTATACTCTTTTACTTGTTTCAGTCATTTGACTGTGGCCATGCTGGAGCACCACCTTTAGTCGAACAAATCGACTTAGTGATTCAGCAAAAGAGACCGATAGAATAAGTACTAGGCTTACAAAGAATAAATCCTGGGGTCGATTTGTTCGACTAAAGGTGGTGCTCCAGCATGGCCACAGTCAAATGACTGAAACAAGTAAAAGAGTATACAGGTGATTAAACCTACCCCCATTATTTCACTGGTACCTTAATGATATCAATATTTAACAGATCAATGAAAGACGAGAGAGTGTATATAATATGCATTTGTTAACTAACCTCGACCAGCATCAAAGCCACCACATCATAATGTTGGCTGGAAGTTATGGAAAGATGGAAGAAAAACGTGAAAAATACAAACATCACAATGATAGAGATAATTAATAGTTATTAAGTCATTAGAGAAAACGAAACTCAAACCAGTAACTACCCAATACTGAGAGAATTTATGTTTTGAAGTACCACCTAATTGGGGTCCCACTATTTTTACTGCATTTTAAAATAAATACATGGCATTGGAGCAATGACGATAAATTTCATACCATGAATGCCCAGGGAGTATCGTAAGGAGGTTCGATTTCTTTTCTACTCTGGGCACAAGGCCCGAAATTTTGGGGACTGTCGTGTAGATTAACCTCAGTATGCAACTGGTACTTCATTTATCGTTCCCAAGAGGATGAATGTCAAAGACGACCTTGGCGGAATTTGAACTCAGAACGTAAAGACAGACTAAATACCGCTAAACTTTTCGCCCGGCGTGCTAACGTTTCTTATTTCTTTACTACCCACAAGGGGCTAAACACGGAGAGGACAAGCAAGGACAGACAAACGGATTAAGTCGATTACATCGACCCCAGTTCATAACTGGTACTTAATTTATCGATGCCGAAAGGATGAAAACAAAGTTGACCTCGGCGGAATTTGAACTCAGAACGTAGCGGCAGAGAAAATACCACTAAGCATTTTGCCCAATGTGCTAACGTTTCTGCCAGCTCACCACCATAGAAGGTTCAATTTAAATTCTGAAGGGCCTCTTAAATGGGGCTCCACTTACCCCCTTCTCCTATTTTTACTTGCTCCTGTGTTTATTGATTGAATTATGACCAGCATCAGTGCTTAGCATATTTACAGAAGCTACCCCTGAAGCTGCCTTACCATAGTAAGGGATAAAGATAGGTTAGGCTGAAGCAATTTGTTTATGAAGCCTTTATCGTGTATCTAACACATACACAGAGCAAATTATAGAAGACATCATGAAGGTTAACTCTATTGACAGACAGTTTGATCAAGTACCCAGTAGAAGATAATAACGACACATTGATATTCACCCGGATTTTCATGTAAATTTTCATTTTCTATTTTTACCTCCACAAAGGGTTCAGTGAAATCAGAATTGAAGAACAATCAGAAAATGACACTGTTGCTTGAAGCCGTTTCCAGGGGCCACCTCGCGAAATGCTGTTGATAGTGAAGGCAATAACTGTTTGCACCTTGCTATGAAAAGAGATGTTTAATTCCGAGGGTACACCCATGGATATTTTAGATGAGATAAATTTTACAATTGTTTGTAAATATATATCCCCCTCACTCCATCCTGTAAGGAATTCCAGACGCGAGTTGATGTCCACAACTTTGTGCGCCGTGTCCGGTTGGGTGCGCATTACCACGACTCGCCACCCACACCCAACGAAGAGGACTGCTTCACTGGCCTGGGCCGCCGACCATCCCCGTGGACGCCTGCCCCTGGCCAGATCCTAGCAGTGGATCTTTTCGCGGGCGCTTGTCAGCGTGCATTGGAGCGGTTCAACTTCTCCAGGCGCCAACGCCGCCTCAACATCTCCCCGGCTGAGCTCTTGGCTCTTCGTTTCCTCCAACGGCGCGCTGACATTATCATCAAACCGGCTGACAAGGGTGGAGCTGTAGTGGTGTGGCGCGCGGACCTCTATAGGGCCGAGGCTTTCCGCCAACTCAATGACACCTCCTTCTATTCCCCTCTGCCCTCTAACCCCACACGTAGCTACCAACAGACGGTATCCTCTACTGTCGGCGACCTCATCTCGTCCTCCCGTCTCCCCCGCACCGCATCCAACCTAATTGTGCGAACCCCACGTACCCCCACCATTTACTTCCTCCCCAAAATCCACAAACCCAACAACCCTGGCCGCCCCATCGTCTCCGCCTGTAACTGCCCCACGGAGCTCATCTCTAAATACCTCGACCGTGTCCTTGCCCCCCTAATGGCATCTCTTCCCTCCCACATCCACGATACCAACCATGCTCTCCGGCTTTTCAACTCTTTCTCCTTTCCTCCCGGCTCCTCCAAAATCCTTTTTACTATGGACATCCAAAGCCTCTATACTGTTATCCCTCACCACGAAGGACTGCAGGCCCTTCGACACTTTCTTGACCTCCGTTCTAACCCTGTACCTGACACCTCCACACTCATTCGTCTGGCCGAACTTGTCCTTACTCTGAACTGCTTCTCGTTCGCGGGCGAGTTCTACCATCAGTCTCGGGAGTGGCCATGGGAACGCGAATGGGCCCCAACTATGCGAACCTGTTCGTTGGCTATGTTGAGGCCCAAATATTCTCTAATTTCACTGGTCCCACTCCTGAACTATATGGTCGTTACATTGACGACATTATCGGTGCCACCTCACTCACCCGTGAACATCTAGATTCCTTCCTCTCTTTCGTCCAATCTTTCCATCCAGCCCTCCACTTCACTTCCACTATCTCCAACACCTCTGTCTCCTTCCTCGACATTTCGGTTAGCATTCTTCACTCCACTCTTACCACCTCCATTCACTACAAACACACAGACTCACACTCATATCTCAACTTCTCTTCCTCCCACCCAGAACACACCAAGCTTTCCATCCCCTATTCCCAATTCCTCCGTCTACGTAGGCTCTGTAGTGACGACCATGACTTTGAGACTCAGTCTCAACGTATGGCTCACCACTTCACCCTACGTGGATACCCCCTCACCACTATCCACACCGCCCTTGCCAGAGCACGGTCCGTGGACCGTGTATCTGCTCTCTCTCCCCGAACCCGCCCTGTAGTCTCCCGCCTCCCTTTTCCCCTCACTTACCACCCCACGACCCTACGTCTCCAACGCACCATTCTTCGAGCTTTCCGTCATCTCCAGTCCGACCCGTCCACTTCACACCTCTTCCCTAACCGACCCCTCCCCTCTTTCAAACGAGCCTTCGAGACCTTCGAGACCTTTTGGTCTATAGCTCCTTCCCTGACCCTACCTCCCAACCCGGCTCGTTCCCCTGCTCCCGCCCACGTTGCCGCATTTGCTCTTACCTCTCCAACACCACCCGCCTCACTAGCACCCACCATCGACCCTATCCCATCATCCACTCCTTCACCTGCACCTCCAGCAATATTATCTATTGCGTCTCTTGCTCTCTCTGCAATTCCTTGTACATCGGACAAACGGGACGCCGCTTGGCTGACCGGTTCGCGGAACACCTTCGTGACATCCACCTTGCGAACGACACACCGGTCTCACGCCATTTCCGCTCCACCGGTCACTCCTTGCAACACCTATCTGTGTTCGGTTTGTCCTTACACAGAGGCCATCCGGATTCCCGTTTGCGCCGTGAACAGGAATTAATCTTCTCTCTTCGCTCTTATACGCCATTTGGTCTCAACTCCCCCCTCCTCATCTAACCCCCCTCTCCCCCCTCCTCACCTATCCTTCCCTCCCGACCCCTACTTCTTCAGTCCTTCATCCTTTCACCCCTACTCCCCTTCCCTTCTTCCCTCTTTCTCCCTCCCTCCTTCCCTCTTCCCCTTCCCTCTGCTCCCTCCCTCCCCTTCTCTCTCCCCCTCTCCCTCTTCCCCCTCCTCCTCCACCTTCCTTATCCCCCTCCTCTCCTCTTCCCCCTCCCCTCCCCCTCTTCTCCCCCTCCCCTTCTCCACCCTCTTCTCCCCCTCCCCCTCTTCTCCTCACTACAACACACGACTTTACACATCACATCATATATGATGTGCCATACTAATACATACACCAACTAATACATACTAATACGTACTAATACATACTAATACATACTAATACATACACCAACCCTATACATACACACGTCCAGACCCCTCATACGCACTTATACTCTCTCATACACACACACACACACTTATACATACTAATACGTACTAATACATACTAATACATACTAATACATACACCAACCCCATACATACGCACTCCAGACCTATCCTACGCACTAATACTCTCTCATACACACACACACACACACACACACACCCTTATACATACTAATACATACTAATACATACACCAACCCTATACATACACACGTCCAGACCCCTCCTACGCACTAATAGCTGGTCATTCAACCCTATTATCAACCCTATTATCTCCCCTTATTTCGCTCTCGCGTCTCATGTTTGATCTTTGACCTCTGGCCGAAATCAGATCGCCATGTTGATTCGTTAGTTACTGCACGCATTTTTTTTCTCTCCTTCTTTCTGTGTTTTTTTTCTCTCTGTGTATCTTTCTGTTGAAGAGCGTAGGCTCGAAACGTTAAAGACTTGTTTTATTTATATTTCCTGAGCGCCATACTAATACAATTGTTTGTTTGTTTTCCACCTGCCTTCGTCTTTTGTCTATTTTCATAAAGCTTCCCGTTATATATATATATATATATATATATATATATCTGTGTGTGTTTGTGAGAGAGAGACAGAAAGACAGACAAGTTTTGCTTGTCATGTATCAATTCTCCCCTATCAACCCCATCCTCCATTACCATTCCGTGATCCAGTCTCCCCTTATGACCCAAGTGATATTATGAAACAAACAATATTCCATCTCCTTTCACTCTCAAAGATGTCGTCTCACCACGGTCGAGAGGTGACCCATCTCGGTTGTTGGCCATATAAACACATCCATCACAATGTGACGGAGAAGTGGCCTTTTTAATAGAGGAGATATTATTCTCAATTAACAATGATGCAGGATAGAAGAGATGTCTGAGCTTTATAGTGCTGGTGCCATGGTAAATACATCCAGTCCATTCTATGAAGAATTCTGAGTGAAACTGCTCTCTATCCTACTTCTTGTACATGACATGTATCCACTGACTTCTTGTAGACATATAACAATTCTATATTTAAGAGATGAGGAATTACGTACATTATTTACATTTGACACGCATATGGCATAGTGGTTAAGAGCGCAGGCTACTAACCCCCAAGATTCCAAGTTCAATTCCAGGCAGTGACCTGAATAATAATAATAATATCGAAAATACCTTAGGAATGAGAACCCAGGTTCGAAATTTCCCCAAGACACCCGATGAAGGCCGGAGGGTATATCAGCCGAAACAACAAGATGAGGACAAATATCCGTCAGTTGTAAATAATGTAACCACTACACCATATGCATGTGGGCATATGGCATAGTGGTTAAAAGCGGGGCCTACTAATCCCAAGATTCTGAGTTCGATTCCAGGGTGTGACCTGAATAATAATTATAATAGCATCGAAAAATACTTAGGAATGAGAACCCAGGTTCGAAATTTCCCCCAAGACAATTGATAAAGGCTGGAGGGTATATCAGCTGAAACGTCGTGTTAACAACAAACAAGATAAGGACATCCATCAAATGTAAATAATGTCATAACAATGTTCAACGTTGGGACACTAGAGAATGGATACAATGAAGCATGGTCCTTAGTGAGTTTTCCTGTATTTAAGTTTTGTATGTACAGTTAGGTACACACACACACACATGAAGGTAATGATTTTAAGTTTAGGTATACACCTTCTAGTATGCTGGTTAAAGCCTGTTCACCGTATTCGGCTATCTGATGTCATCAACAGTACAGATTTAAATACCATTGGATTTACTTCATGTCCGTAGATTTTTATGAAATATGAGACAAAGAATATGGAATGAAGAGTCTCATGAATTCCATTTTCCTTTCTTCCATATTTTCTCATATCATATATATATATATACATATATATACATACATATCATCGTCATCATTTAACATCCGTTTTCCATGCTAGCATGAGTTGGACAGTTCGACCAGGGTCTGCGAAGCCAGGACGCTGCACCAGGCACCAGTCTGATCTGGCAGAGTTTCTACAGCTGGATGCCCTTCCTAACGCCAACCACTCCGTGAGTGTAGTGGGTGCTTTTTACGTGCCACCAGCACAGGGGCCAGAGGAGACTGGTTAACGGCCACGATCGGTTGGTGCTTTTACGTGTCACCGGTACGGGTGTCTTAACTACAATTTCCATTCAATTTTCATTTGATGTTGGTGTTAATGTACTTGACTCAATATATACATATATATATATATATATATATATATATATATATATATATATATATATATATATATTTATATACAGAGAGAGAAAGAAAAAGATAAATTAAGACATGGAATCAAACACATGCTATTTAAACCATCTATACTTCCAACATATATTTCGAGAAAAGTATTGAGATTCTTCCAGAGAGAATAAAAAAATATGTAAAACAATGCAATCATCTCATCAGGGAAGGAAAGGAACAAAACACATCAATAAACCATTTTAACAGAATGTGATTACCGCGTACGTTAGTAGTATATGATGTAAGGAGAAAGCGAGCAAGTTATTTTTTAAAAAGCCGTTAATAGATTGTCAAAAGGAATATTTCACCATTTTTCTACATTTAGACATATTGACAAACGCAACAATACTGGGCTTCGTAAATTAATGTCGAAAATAAAGTCAAAAACGAATGAGAATGGGAAATGATCTGAATTAGAGATGATGGAGGTAGTAAATATTTTATAATTGGTTTAACCCTTTCGTTACTGTATATATTTTGAGATGCTCTGTGTTTCTTTCAATTATTTTAAATATAACAAAGAATTTAGTAAAATAACTTATCATTCAGCTAGTGTTAGGAACATAAATTGTGACTAAGGTTTGGTGGAAGATTTTAATTCAGAACTTTTGAAAACAAGACATTTGTACTACAGAGCCTGAGCTGGGTTGGTAACGAAAGGGTTAATTACTGGATAAACAAACTATGACTAGATTTATATGATCTGTTCTGTAATTAGAGGTATCTGTTATGAATATTTGTGTAATATTGTTATCATTTTATATTTCATCCTTTGTAGTGCTGCACTGAGCTCAGCTTGAGCAAAGACGAAAGGTTCTCTGGCCTTGTGGTTACCAGATATCTAGCCAGCCATTGGACCTCATTAAAAACTCAAATTTGAAAACAAAATTACAAACATTTTTACCGCCACAGTAAGTATTTCCTGGCAATGACAAGATAAACTATTTTGTATATAATAATCATGTTTATATGTGTGTTTCGTTTAAGTTCTAACAATAAATAAAACTGTTGCTAGTGTTTTGATGAAAGGTAGCACAAAACAACAATTGTAGTTGTTGGGTGGTCAAAGAAAGAACACTGTTTCAATTACATTCACATAATGGGTTCTATTGACAGAGGTACCTCACTGGCACCCCACATTTTATGTATGTGTGTGTGTGTGTGTGCATGGACTATTTAGCTACACACAAATCTGCCAATATGTAATGGTTTAAAGAATTTCTGATGTGCTCTTGATTGTCACTGAAGTCTCTCATAATATTCTCTTCTGTAAACACGTACGCAATGTCATATTTCTTATAAATGAATGTCATTGATTAGATATGTTTGTATTTCATTGCACAGATGATTGTGGTGCAGAAATAAAGCGGCCACAACAAAAGTTCATCCCTGTGGACACCTTGTGACATGTGAAGAATGTTCAAACGTTCCACTGAAACGATGTCTGAGGTGTTTAAAACCTGTAACAAGCAGAAGTCGAGTTGGTAAGAATGCTCTTTGATGATCTGTCTGTTTGTCCTGCTTGTCTCATTGCCCTTATTGTGTAGAATAAAATGTAAAATTAAATACTATCAGCAACAATGTTTAACAAAGGGATTAGGTGTATGTTTATCCTTCTTGAAGTGGTTGTGACATTTGTTTGTTATTGGATCTTTGATGTATAACTTGTCTGACATTGGAATTAAGCAGATTGTTAGTGAAGATTAGTCTTGAGAACAATGCCATGTAATAGATTTGGCATACGGAAAGAGAGCGACCCCTTCAGTCATGACTGTCCATGAGATTGAACCTAGAAAGTTACTCTCCCAGACACAAGTCCGGACAAAGTTGATTCTGGAAGACCAGCAGTCGCCCAGGCTTCGCCTCTCCACGCCACCAGCGTTATCCATGGGGAGAGCAAAGGGGCCGATACAGCTTGGCCCTAGCTTTTGTTACAGCTGAGTGAACTGGAGCAACGTGAAATAAAGTATCTTGCTCAAGAACACAACACGCAGCCCGGTCCGGGATTCGAACTCACAACCTCGCGATATTAAGCTCAACGCTCTAACCACTGAGCCATGCGCCTTCACATGATTTGGCACAGATATAAGCAAAGTAAACAAAACTTAGAGAGAAACTGTAATTAAGTGATAATTAAGTGATATAATTGCAACATTGTTAGATTATGTAAGATGTCTTAATAGAGGACATTTACGAAGATCAATCAAATGTTTGTTTTGGATCTAAATATTGTTGAATCCTTTAGTGTTCAGATTACTCTGTTAAATGTAATATTTTTTTTATTCAAATTGTTTTGAATTAATCATGCATTATCTTATATCTTTGAGGTTTCAATGGTGCGATTGTTTATTTTTAGAATGTCAATTTAGGTTTGGTATGAGAGGCTTAATATTGCCAGTTTGGATATAAAACATATAGAATATTTGAGCCGGATATAGCCGGTTTAAACACTAAATGGTGAAAGTATAAAATTATTGTCCAAAGCCATTGTGATTGCTGGTTGACCATTCATGTTAGGAATGTCTCTCAATAATAAAATTTAGATTGTTAATAAAGATAAAGACTTTTACTATAACACTAGCAGTATCGCCCGGCGTTGCGCGGGTTTGTTTCGACCCTTTAGAACTGGAATTTTTGAAAAGTACAATTTTGGAATTATATAGCTTGTTATTCTCTTTAAGTGAACATTTTTCTGGTTGAAATACACCGAAAAATGGCGACATATCAGTAAAAAAATCGTAAAAAATAGGGATTTTCATAGAAAAAAGCACCTTTTTGATGTAAATAATTTTTGGTGTTAACATGGTCCGATTCTGGTACGGAAGGGAAGAGCAAGCCTTCTTCTATCATACTCTCAATTTTGGTCAGCTTGCACCACAGGATCTCAGAGGAGATAATTTTAGTTGAAGGCTACCAAACCTGCCATACACAGACAACTTCAGCTTTATATATAGAAATATTGTTAATACTGTTGCTGTTATTTCTTATTGTATCTTTTGCAGGTATTTTTTTAGGAATTCCAGCAATTGACCAGGATATTATCAAGAACGTTTTCCCTTGTGACACAGTAAAACAGAGTTATCAAATGCTTTGTGAGTGGTTTATAAATTGTAAACCAGAGGAACGTACAGTTGAGACCCTCAGAAGAGGCCTTAAAGATGCTGAGTGCTTTTCTGCCCTTGAGTATCTCTCATTATATGAACGGTGAATTTCTGTGTAAATTCTGCTGTTGTTTACTCCCAGGTGAATGCTGACCAAAGAGAGAGACCTTTGACCAAAGTATAGAGAACCAAGAACCACATTCTCCAATGTGTCCTCCTTTACAATGATGAGGTGTGGAGTGCAGAGGAATTAGCTACTAATTCTAGCAGATCTATCTCTCACATAAGAGATACCCTTCACTGGTTTGGTTCCTTTGTTAGAAATTAGCTTTTGAAATAAAGATAAACTTTGAAATATCCGTTCGTTGTTGTTGCCATACTTAATTGCCTCCTTAAACGCTTCCATTGTTATATCGGCAGATTTAACATCCTCCCATATGTTGATAGTTATCTACCTTCATTTGTAGCTGAGAGTAGAATGCTTGGTACTTAAGGTTATCCGGAAAGTTCATGTCGATTATTTAAGGAAATTAGAAGAGAAAACAATATTATGTGATTGAATATTTATTCAACTAAATATGAACCATTTTGTTGCACAACCTTTCTCCTTTCTCCATTTTTCCTTCAACATAAAGATTCCAGCATCCCAGAATTGGCTCCTATGCCAGCTTCCAAATCCTGTTTTATGATTAGGTAATATTTGTTAAACTTTAAACCTCACTAACCTTTTTCTGCAACTTTTCTGCAACAAACAAATAACGAAGTTATTTCAAGTTACTAAATTTGGAAATATTGACCTAGTTATACTCTCCCAAAATATGTGACAGTAACAGGGATGTCCCTACAAAATTAGAGAGACAGACAGTTATAGGACGTGTCACACACACACACACACGTTTAAATACGTACACACAGGGAATCACGAGTTTAAAATGTTGTATAATAGACATATGCATGTACCCTGTATGTATATACTCTTATGTATGCGTGTGTCTATGTGTGAGTGTTTCTTTGCCGATAAACATCAGAAAAGCCCCTTACTCTGTCTCTCATGAAAGCTACGTATTCATAAAATACACACTTCTCTGTGTATGTGTGTGTTGTATCAATGTATTTACAAAAGTATGTATGCAGCGTCGCGTGTATACGACAGCTATATTAACATTAAAATCCCATTCTTGCTGATGTTCTCGCCTTCACTGATTGAAGTCTCCCTCTCTCTTTGATACTCTCTTTCCGTCAAATTAATACGTTTTGCAACTTTATCATTTTAAAATTTTATTTGTTCCAATGCCCCTGGGTTGCACGTTATAGATTTTTATAGGAATCCAATTAGCTTATCACTTAACTGAATGTTAGTGTAACATGAACGGAAAGTTTCGTGAATATTGGTTCATTGGTTTAAACATTAAGATGGTAAAAGTCAGACAAAAATTGTCATTGATTTATGTGTGTGTGTGTATGCGGGTGTGTATCAGTGGCTGATTCCGTGAATGATAAAAGTGAAAATTATAAATCATTGGGGTAACTATTCGCAATTTACAACGAAAAAGCAAAAATATTGCTAGAAATACGAGCCAAATCAACTCTTAGCCAGGAGCCACTGGTTGCTTTGGTATTTCTTATAAACAGACAAGGCCAGTTGAGTTTTAACCTTTGGCAACCACATGGAATGCATCACACATCCGAAATCATCGATGATCCGGCTCTGTCTTGCTTGCGCTATGGAGCTTGTATCCCTTGCTTACTGATGGCTAAGAGCCATTCTGACTCTTATTTCTAGCAATGTTGCTGCTGCTTACTAGCAACATTAGTCACTTCATATTATATATATATATATATGTGTGTATGTATGTATATATGTATATATATGTGTGTGTGTATATATATATATATATGTGTATATGTATATGTATATATATATATATATGTATATATATATGTGTATATATAATGTATATATATATATATATATATATATATATATACACAATTTAGACGACTGACCACTAAAAGTGGATAGCCTATATGCTAAACATAGACGTCAAATCGCCATTTACCACGAAGACTGTGTTCTCAAGAGAAATCTCAGCAAAAAGCCCAAGTGTAAACATAAGCGAAGACACATGAAAATATCCGAAATGAAAAACGATTCCCTATCTACCAATTGGTTTCACTTGTTAATATTTACGTATTTCGAATATTTTCACGTGTCTCTGCTTATTTTTACACTTTGGATTTTTGCTGAGATTTTTCTTGAGAACCCATTCTTCGTGAAAAACGGGATGGACGCTTCGATTTTGTTTTGGTGCCTCGCTCTGTTGTACAGGACTATGAGGATTTGCATCCCCAACGTAATTCGTCTCTTTCCCAAACTAATGTAATACATGTCCTTGGAGTAGTAATTGTACGCGGCTGAAGAAGGCTATTGACATACAAATTACATCAATTATGCATTGATATAACCGTCTAATAAAAGCGGTTGGTGTTTACATAGGAAGCACACTGTCAGAGTTGGTTTGGAACCAACTTTAAGTTTTTAGTCCAACATATCAACCCAAGTAATATCTAAGCCCGACACTCATTCTATCGGTACAATTTGCCGCATCGCTAAGTGAGAGGGATGTTCACTGCGCTTGTCAAGCGTCGCTGGGACAATTAATGTATGTATCTATATATGTGTATATATATATATATATGTATATATATATATATATATATATATATATATATATATATATATATATATATATATGTATATATATATATATATATATATGTGTGTGTATGTATGTATGTACGTATATATATGTATATATATATATGTATCTATGTATATATATATATATATATATACATATACGTACATACATACATACATACATATACACACACACAAACACCCACACACAATCTCTCTCACGGATGCACGTACAAACACATATTCATTTACCTGCATTTATGTATGTGTGTGTGTGTGTGTGTGTGTGTGTGTGTGTGTGTGAGATGGACACATACACATAACTGTGATGGTAGTCGTTCACATTTTCCGTTGTGAGGTTTTGGGTGACTTCTTGCTTAAGAGACTTTCTGTCCTCGCCTGCTGCATTTTAATTGACAATAGAGATGTTTGATCTCCGAGTCGCTGGACATTGGGGGAAAACGGTTCTCCAGCGAAACGCAGCAGAACTGAAAAAGCATCGATATTGTAAAATTCAAATGAAGTAGCCAGACGGGTGTATTTACACACAGACACACACACACACACACACACATGTTTATTTGTATGCATTTATATGTTTGTGGTGGTCGCGGTTGGTGTTTCAGTGTGTGATGGACACATTCATACACCTGTGATGGTAGTCGTTGACAATCTTGTTTGAGCAGTTGTTTTGCATAAGAGACATCTTGTTCTCACCTGCGGTCTCTAACCTGACAATGGATCCGATTGATGTCAATGGCCCTTTGTTGTTCTACTTTTCACCTCTCAGGTGATTCTATCAAATGGATATGATCTGCATAATGCCGATTGCATAATGCCAAATCCGCATTATGCAGTTCATATCCATTTGACAGAATCACCTGTCAAAGTAATTGTGCAGTATGTTCGACAAACCCACATGTGAACTGCAAAACCAAAGGCACCGTATACCAAATTGAGTGCCAAGAAGGAGCTTGCAAGACTAACCCAGAGTCATACATAGGTGAGACTTCTAGAAGTATCAATGATAGGTTCAAAGAACACCTGGACAACTACATTGAAAGGAAGCCAAACTCCATCTTCTACCAACATGCTGTGGACTGCCACAGGGGATCCTCAGGGAAACTTAAGTTAAACATCCTATCAACACATCCCACCGATGCAATGTTGAGACAGGTCACAGAAGCTGTTTGTATACAAGAATACAAACCTACTCTCAACCGAAAATCCGAATGGAGTAACATCCAGATCCCATTCAGGCGGACTATTCTATAACCACCCCTCTCTCTCGTTTACATGTAATCCTTACATACATGTTGCAATGCGTGGTGCTAAAACACTTATGTGCAGTTATATATAACCGTATGGGCGTACGTTGTTCGATACGTATGTGCGTGTGTGGTGCTATAAGAAAAATGCACATGCATGCACATATGAGCATGTATGGATGTATGTATGTATTGTATATGTATGCGCTTATGCATATATAAAAAAAAGAAAAAAGAAAAAGAGCAGATAGGTTAATATAATGCATTTTCGATTTTTAACCGTTGCCCTTGTATACTGTCGTATTTTGTATGTGTGTGTGTGTGCGTATGTATGTTTATGCATATGTGTGCATATGTGTGTGCGTGTGTGTGTGTGTATGTATGTAATAGGACATATGTATGTAAAAGTGGATAAGTATATATGAGTATATAATTTAAGATTATATGTATATTTATGAGTGTGTCTATATGATTGTGTGTACTTGCGTATATGTATATGGTTATATGTGCACAGTTGCACCGAAATGTTGTATCCATTCACAGTTAGACGATGATGAGAGGAACAAACACACACCCACACACATATATATATATATATATATGTGTGCGTCTATACAAACATATATGTGTGTATATAGACAACCTTCAACAATGTGACGGCGAGCTAGCAGAAACGTTAGCACGTCTGTCGTTACGTTCCGAGTTCAAATTCCGCCGAGGTCGACTTTGCCTTTCATCCTTTCTGGGTCGATAAATTAAGTACCAGTTACGCACTGAGGGTCGATGCAATCAACTTAAATCCCTTTGTCTGTCCTTGTTTGTCCCCTCTGTGTTTAGCCCTTGTGGGTAGTAAAGAAATATATAGACAACCTTTAACAAATTAACAGTGATATACACAACTTGGACGGACACATACCAGTACACGGACATACGTTCACATGCACATACACATGTACACACACACACACACAGACACGTCTGCCCATTCTCCTAGATACTCACATACATATGTAGCACATAAGTACAAACATACATACATACCTGCGTATGGGCATACACACGTACATACGCACGTACATGTACGCGCACACATACATAGGTACATGCATACGTGCGCGTGTACATACATACGCACATGCGTACGTACGTGCATACACACATACCTACATACATACATACATACATACATACACACATACACACATACATACGTATATATATATATATATATATTATATATTTATATAACCTGAAGTAACCGGATGTAAGGGGGAAAATAGTTATAGTAAAACAAACGTTTTGTGATATTCAGATAAATGTCTGATAATAGGTTTTAGAGTTTTGTTTTGGGGGTGAGGGTCGTAAATCACTTCCTAGTTTAGACGGGGAAGGTTGAAGTTTGATATTATTGTGATGAGTGGTCAGTCTACATCTATCCATCACTATAGGTTTATAGCTTTAAGTTTATAGTGTGTATGTGCGTCCATATACACACATACATACATACATACATACATACATACATACATACATACACACAGGCGTATGTACGTACATACATACATACATGGATACATGCATACATGCGTGTATAAATACATACACACATACATACGTACATATATATGACGAACTAACTGTTACTTTCTCAGATGCAGCACGGATTTTTGTCAGTGAACAGGTCGCGGATTTTAGCGACGAAAATATTTTGACGAATTAAACTTAAATGTTGAAGTGAATCGAACGGTTTTTGTGTGTTTCTTAAATGGATCTTTCCTTTTCCTATGTTTCTGACGAAAAGTTCCTCTCGAAACGTTAAACCCTCCTTCTTTCCTTATTTCCTCAGCGTCCAATAATACTATACTTGTTCCACGTCCTCGCGTTGTTGTGTTTTCTCTTTGTGTTTTCATGTTTGGATTAACTATATATATATATATATATTTATATAAAGGGAAAGTTTACGAAAATAAACAAAAGGCAAAGGCAGGTGGTGTACAAGCAAACAAATGTATTAGTATAGCGCTCAGGAATAGAAAAAGTCTTTTACGTTTCGAGCCTACGCTCTTCCACAGAAAGATACACAGAAAAAAACAAGGAGAGAAACAAGGAGAGAAAACATGCGTATAGTAGCTAACGATCTATTATATATATATATATATATATATATATATATATATATATATATATATATATATATATATATGTGTGTGTATATATATATGTATATATATCATATATATATATATATATATATATATGAATTAGAAAAAAGCCACCTTTTATCAATTGAAAATGAACAATTAAATTACACCAGAATATTACATATAATAGAAATATTAAATATAAAATAACAATAATAAACCGATGATTAAGTAAATTGCAAAATAATAATAAATAAAACGTATATATTTGGTAGAATAACGAACGTGTTTCGTGGCTATATTTAAGAAACGATTATAGTAAAATAATTAATAGTAGTAGCAAAACCACTTCGATATAAATATAGCCACTCATCAGGTTAAAAATAAACTACAATAATTAAATAATTAATTAATAAATATACGTAAATAATCTTTTAAAATATAGATATATTCTTTAAAATACATATATATATTCTTATCTTTTCGTTTCACTCTGCCTGCAATTATCACAGAGTTTGCATGGTCGCTGAAGTGAAGGCAAATGGCTTAGAGGTTAGGGTTATTCGGCTTAGATTTGGGGTGATATATGAAAATCGGCTGGGGTGGGAGAGAGAGGATTTGCTGAGTAACTTTAATTTTTATATGAGTGACAACAGACAACTTTGATATACTTGGCTGTTGTTTCTAGCATCCCGTAGGACTACCAATTGGATAATATTCCTCCGGATGCTTCTTAAAGTCTCCTTTAATCCTTCATGAAAAGCAATACAAAATATAATCTATTATTTTTAGCATATTACCCGACCACTTGTAGGACAATATATTTGATAGACGTTTCCTCAGAGAGAATGGAAGAATGAAAAGAGAATTAAAGAAGGAATGAAAGAAAAGAGGAGGGAAGGAATAAAGTAACGTGACTCTGTAATAATGCATGAAATG
Source organism: Octopus sinensis (assembly GCF_006345805.1). Lineage (NCBI taxonomy): Eukaryota > Metazoa > Mollusca > Cephalopoda > Octopoda > Octopodidae > Octopus > Octopus sinensis. The sequence goes on from NW_021836298.1 coordinate 29,246, forward strand.
AGAGCGGAAGAAAGAAAGAAAGCGAAGTGATTCCGTAATAAACAAAGAGATAAGAGTGGGGGAGAAAGAAAGAGAGAAAGGGAGAAAGAAAGTAAAAAGAAAGAAGGAAAAATACAAAGAATGAAGGAAAAAAGAAGAAATAAAGAAAGAAAGAAGGAAAATGAAAGAAAGAAGGAGAGAAATATAAGAGTAGGGCGAGAGAGAGAGAGAAAAGGAGAAAAGGAAAGGACACGAAACAACGACAAAAAAAGGAAGGATGAAAAAGATAAGAAGCAAAGAAGAAGGAAAGATAAGAGCGAGGAAAGAAACAAGAATGACGGGTAAGAAGAATGAAATGAAAAACAGAAAGAAAAACAAAGAAGTAAGGAAAATTCGAGAAGAAAACAAAGAAAGAATGAGAGAAATGAAGGAAGAAAGAAAGAAAAACAGAAAGGAAAGAATGAAAGAAAGAAAGAAGAAAAAGAGGCAAAGAAAGAAAGAAGAAAGAAAGAATGAATGAAAGAAGGAGAGAAGAATGAAAGGAAAAGGAAAGAAAGAAAGAAAGAAGAAACAAAGAAACAAAGAAGAGAAAGAAAGAAAGAGAAAGGAAAGAAAGAAAGAAAGAAAGAGAAAAGAAAGAAAGTAAAAAGAAAGAAGGAAATAAATAAAAAAGAAAGGAAAAGGAAAGAAAGAAAGAAAGAAAGAAAGAAAAAGAAAGAAAGAAAGAAGGAAAAAAACAGAAAGAAAGTAAAGGGAAACAAAAGAAAGAAAGAATGAGAGAGAGATAGAGAGGAAGGCGACATAATTCTGTAAAAATGATGAGAAGAAAGAGGGAGAGGGAGGGAGAGAAGGGGAGGAAGGAGGAGGGATTAGAGAAATAAATGTTAAGAAGAGAGGAGGAGTATGAGATGAGAGAGAAAGAGTAAAAAGGCGGAGCATTAATATATAATAAGGTAATAGAGAGAGGGAGAGAGGGAGAAAGAGAGAGACAGACAAACAGAGACACGGAGACAGAGAGAGAGACATAAGAAGCGAGAGGGAGAAAGAGAGAGACTGAAATAGAGAAATCGAGAGAGCAAAGAGAGAGAAAGACAGACAGAGAGAAAGAGAGGGAGAGGGAAAGGGAGGAGAAAGGGAGGGAAAGAATGAGGTGAAGAGAATGAGAGAATATTATATAAGGAGGTGGAGGGAGAGAGAGAATGATATATAGGTTTAGAAAGAGAGGGAGAGTGTGACGTGGGGCGGAGCGCAAAAGAGGTAGAGGGAGAGTACGGGATATGAGGTGGTAAAGAGGGAGGGAGAGAGAGACAAAAAGTGAGGGAGGGGGAGGAAATAGAGATGATGTATGAGATATATGCTTTGTGAGGGAGGGAGAGTAAGAGTTGAGAGAAAACGAGGGATGGGGGAGGCGGGGTTAAACAATAACATAAATAAGTGAAAGAGGGGAGGGAGAGGAGTAGCGAAGGAGAGGGAATGATGTGTGTGATAAGAGAGGGAGTCTATCATGTATTAGAGAAAGGAAGAGGGGAAGGATGAGGTATTAATACAGAATGAGGAAGGAGAGAGAAGAGTTTCGAAGTGTCCTTCATTTTCATATGAAACACAAAACCAAACTTTAACATACTTGGCTGTTATTTCTAGCATCACATTTGATCCCCAACTGGACTATATTTCCTTAGAAGCTCCTTAAAGTGACCTTCATAAAAATGATGTAAAGTATAGCGTAATGGGCTGTTATTTCTAGCAAGATAACAGACCATCAATACGTTTTATAGACGCTTCTTCACTTGGTTTCTCATTCGAAGAAGAAGTCTGACCAGATCCGGGAAAAAGTTTTATAAATGCTTCTTAAATTGTCTTTCAATTTTGTATGAAAAACAAAGCAACTTTGAATGTAGTGGGCTGTTATTTCTAGCAAGACGCCAGACCACCAATACGTTTTATAGACGCTTCTTCACTTGGTTTCTCATTCGAGGAAGAAGTCTGACCAGATCCGGGAAAAAGTTTTATAAATGCTTCTTAAATTGTCTTTCAATTTTGTATGAAAAACAAAGCAACTTTGAGTGTAGTGGGCTGTTATTTCTAGCAAGATAACAGACCACCAATACGTTTTATAGACGCTTCTTCACTTGGTTTCTCCTTCGAGGAAGAAGTCTGACCAGATCCGGGAAAAAGTTTTATAAATGCTTCTTAAATTGTCTTTCAATTTCGTATGAAAAACAAAGCAACTTTGAGTGTAGTGGGCTGTTATTTCTAGCAAGATACCAGACCACCAATACGTTTTATAGACGCTTCTTCACTCAGAGAAAGAATGAGAGTGAGAGAGAGAGAGAGAGACAGAATGCGTGAGAGAGAGAGAGAGAGGGAAAGAAAGGAAGAAAGAGTGAGAGAGAGAAAGCCTAGGGAAGGGGAGGGATATATTAATGTATGAGAAAGCAGAGAAAGAATGAGAGTGGGAGAGAGAGAGAGACAGAATGCGTGAGAGAGAGAGAGAGGGAGAAAGAAAGGAAGAAAGAGTGAGAGAGAGAGAGAGAGAATGCGTGAGAGAGAGAGAGAGTGAGAAAGAAAGGAAGAAAGATTGAGAGAGAGAAAGCCTAGGGAAGGGGAGGGATATATTAATGTATGAGGAAGCAGAGAAAGAATGAGAGTGGGAGAGAGAGAGAGAGAGAGAGACAGAATGCGTGAGAGAGAGAGAGAGAGATAGAAAGGAAGAAAGAGTGAGAGAGAGAAAGCCTAGGGAAGGGTAGGGATATATTAATGTATGAGGAAGCAGAGAAAGAATGAGAGTGGGAGAGAGAGAGAGAGAGAGACAGAATGAGTGAGAGAGAGAGAGAGAGATAGAAAGGAAGAAAGAGTGAGAGAGAGAAAGCCTAGGGAAGGGGAGGGATATATTAATGTATGAGGAAGCAGAGAAAGAATGAGAGTGGGAGAGAGAGAGAGAGACAGAATGCGTGAGAGAGAGAGGGGAAGAGAGAAAGAAAGGAAAAAGAGAGATAGAGAAATCTAGGGGAGGGGGAGGGATACAATAATGTGTGGGGTGCTGAGAGGGAAAGAAAAAGGAGAGAAAAACCTAAGGGAGGGGAGGGATATATTAATATATGAGGAAGCAGAGAAAGAATGAGAGTTGGAGAGAGAGAGAGAGAGAGAGAGAAAGAAAGGAAGAAAGAGTGAGAGAGCGAAAGCCTAGGGAAGGGGAGGGGTATATTAATGTATGAGGAAGGAGAGAAAGAATGAGAGTGGGAGAGAGAGAGAGAGAAAGCCTAGGGAAGGGGAGGGGTATATTAATGTATGAGGAAGGAGAGAAAGAATGAGAGTGGGAGAGAGAGAGAGACAGAATGCGTGAGAGAGAGAGAGAGAAAGAAAGGAAAGAGAGAAACCCTAGGGAAGGGGAGGGGTATATTAATGTATGAGGTAGCAGAGAGAGTGTGAGAGTGAGTGCGTGAGAGAGAGAGAGATAGAGAGAGGGGGAACTGATATATATACGTTTAGGAAGTGAGGGAGAGGATGAGGTGAACGATATAGTAAGGCAGGCGGGGTGGTTAAACATGAATATATAATGAGGTGCAGAGAGAAAGGAGAGAAAGAGGGAGAAGTGGGAGGATATGTTTTGAGGGAGGGAGAAAGAAAATGCTATTTGTGTTTAATAAGAAAGAGAGAAGGGGAGGGGGGAAGCATTGGGTAATTTATGATGAGGTGAGAGGCGGAGGAGAAGAGAAAGAGAGAGAGAGAGACATAGAAAGAGGGAGAGAGCGCGAGAGAATAATAAATATATTTACCAATAGAGGAAGAGTATGAGTTAATAAAGGAAGCAAAAATGGGCGGAGTCACGTATACGATGTAGTGGGAGGAGTCAACGTTGAATCGGTAAGAATAATAACTCTTATTAGATCCCTTTTACTTTAAATTCTATTGTTTTCTTTTATGCGAAATAAAATCTGTTTTTCTGCGCAGTTTGTGAAGATTTCCAAATATGATTTCATGCAAATAATAGATCGAAGTGTTAGACATACAGCATCTCGAAAGAGTCCAGAAGCTGGCTACCCGCATGGTTCATGGTCTCAAAAATTTGTCCTACGAAGAAAGGCTGAGGACGCTCGACCTTTATTCTCTTGAAAAACGCCGCCGCCGTGGTGATCTCATTCTCGCCCACAACATCATAAGCGGAAAGTGTAACCTCTCGAAAGAGCTGTTCTTCACTCCTGCTCCAGAGCGTCGGCTGCGGGGTCATTCCGAAAAGCTCTACCTGCGACGATTTCATCTCAATCGAAGGAGAGGAGCTTTCTCCGTCCGGATTGCGGATCCGTGGAACAAGCCGCCAGACGAGATGGTGAAGATGCCGACGACCGATTTGTTCAAAGCCTCCCTGGACCTCAAGTGGCCTGAACTCTTTACATGAACACCACCCTGTACTTAACTCCATGTCCCCCTACATGGCCTTGCTATTTGCTTTCGAGCCAAATTAACTAACTAACTAACTAACTAATATATTATCAATAAATATCGAACACTTCTCCTCATCACTAATTCGTTTTTCGTTTGACATCTAAAAATTTCGCTTTTTTAATATTACGATTCTTACCCCTTAGCTTCGCTCCTCCCTGCAATCGTCACACAGCCTCGATTGTGGTTGCACATGCTAGAAGCAACAGCCAAACCTCACATGATAAAATATGAAACGTTTTTATCATTTGTTTTCTTAATTTCTTGAAAATTAAATTTCTTTTTTCGATTGGCGTTTGGTCAGAAAGCTCGAAAGATAAGCCAGTGCCTGAGCAATACAAAGAGGGGAGAGCAAGAATATGCAAGGCTAGTACAGTTTAGTGCAGCCGTGCACCGGTTGTCGTCCTATTTTAAGCTGCAAAAATGTGAGAGTCAAATACGAGAGGAAAGGGATCAGACCGGAAGGGATGTGAATGGAACAGGAAAGAAGTGAATGCAATGGAATAGAAGAAAAGTGAACTAAATCCTAAAATTTGCGAATATATTTAGGTAATAGGGAAAAAAAGTATGTTTAATTTAAAATGTAATTTCCATTTTTAAAAGAAAGAACATTCTCGAATACATGTTTCTTATAGTTGAACGTCCGCGTGTATTTATGGAGAGAAGAGGTCGGTTTGTTCCTGCTGTGGGCGAGAGTTTGTTTATTTTAATTTGGCTGACATCCATCTCGATAATGTGTTGCTTTCAGTAGCCTAGGGTCGAAAGCACGAATCCCGATAAAACCGCTGACAAAATAAAATAAAATCGATTTTCTGTCCCAACTGAAATGTGCATGTCAGGTGATCGTCCTGTTTTCTGGAAGAATTATGTTGCTGAAGAAAATATGCACCAGAACAATGAAGAAATCGTCTCTAAACGGAAAGTGAAGATTTTTCTTATAAATATCCAAAGGAAGCTTGAAGTTGACAGCTTCGATATCTACAGCCACAATGGTCTTCCTTGACCAGATACAAGAATTGTTGAAGTAGCTAATATTCCAATTGGGCTTAGAGAAGAAACCATTTTTAAGGCGAAAAAATGTATTAATAAACTTCTGCCAACTTTAGACATTGAACAACGACTAGATTTCGATAAAGCTATCAGGTCCATAAATAGTAAAAGAAGGAAGAATTCTGTTCTTAAATGCAAATGGTGGCACAGGGAAAACCTATGTGATCAACATCATACTTGATAGTTGCTACTGCCACGTCTGCTATTGCAACCACTTTGCTTCTGAAAGGGAGAGTTCTTCATTCTATGTCCAGGATTTCTCTCAGTGAGACTACAAAATCAACATTAAGACTCACAAAGAGAGACGCCACAAGAGAATTTGTGCCTCAATCTGGTCTCTTAGTTATCGATGGGACCAGGATGGGGCCTAAGCATCTCTGTGAGTGCCTTGAAAGGAGATTGCATGATGTGTGAGACTGTAACAAACCTGTTTGTGAATTTACTATATTACTGTCTGGTGATAGAAAACAAATTCTTGCAGTTATGTCATCTTGGAAGATTATAATTTGTTGATGCAGATCTTTTCTTGAGGATTGAGTAGAAATAGTGAAGATAGGAACCAATCTAAGACTTCTTACAAAAGGTCATTCTGATGAAAAAGAGTCTGTTAATCACCATTTTGATGCTGGAAATGGTGATATTTCTGTCGAACAAAGTCTAGGTGCATCCAAAATCAACCTGCTTTACAACTTTGGCCTGTCAAGTTTATGTGATGTTGTCTTGCAAATAATTTCACAGACCCCATGTGGCTTGCAAACAGACCCAATATTACTCCAACAAATGAAATATCACAATTTGTAAATGAATTCATGTTGACCAGGATCCCTGGTGAGGTAAAGATATGCAGAAGCTCAGATACAGTTGATAATGAAGCTCTGTACCTAATCAAATTCATCAACACACTCCTACCATCAGGGTTTCCATGGACATATCCTCACACTAAAGACAAGAGGCTGCATTAGGTTTTTGAAGAATTTAGATGCTAAACAAGACCATTGCAATGACACAGGCTACGTTATTATCTGCTTCCAAGATCTTATTATTGCTGCCGGGGTTGCTTGTGGTTCTTTTGCAGGATGAATGTTGGTATTCTCAGGGATCCCAAATGGGTCTCAAGGAATGGAGTTCCCATTCATAGTTACCATACAAACAATTTCCTGTGGAACCATTCTTTGCTTTGACATGCAACAAAGCACAGGGACAGACATTTAAACAAATTGGAATATATCTTCCAACACAACTCTTCTCCCGTGGTCAGCTATAAGTGTCACTTTCTAGAGTTTGGATGAAGCCTCATGGCAAATTATTGGCAGAGAGAAATAGAAACCGTATTTACTAACAATCGAGTCGACAAGGAGGTTCTATTTGACAGGAAAATATGCATTTTAAGTAAGTTTCATAATATTGAATTTCATTCTTCATTTTTTTTTCTTGAAACTTCCACAGAGTTTTTAAACTGTTTATGTAACAATGGAAGTGTTTAGAGAGAGGTCGGGGCTTACAACAACAACATCAACAACAAATGAAATTTCAAAGTTATCTTTATTTCCAAAGTAAATCTCCAGCAAAAAGGGAGCCAAACCAAGATCTGCTATAATTAGTACCCGAATCCTACTCCATTCAAATTTTATCATCTTAAAGACAAGGTGGTTCTGGGTTCTCTATACTTGGGAAAAAACATGGCGGTGGTGTTGAGTGTCTGGTTCGAAATAGATCTAAATAACTTTAATATTTCTCTAAACGTAGCGAACGTTACAACTTTCAAAGTTATACATAATTCTCGCAACTGGAAATAAATTGGAGACGGTTTCATTCTAAGCATGGAAAGACTTTGTAGGCAAGGTGTGGCTGTGCAGTAAAAAAATTTCGTTCGCAACCAAGTGGTTTCTAGTTCAATCCCAGTGCATGGTACATTAGGCAAGTGTTTTTCAGTGTTTAGTACTATACCCTTGGATGGACCAATTCTGGAAAGAATGGAAGCCCGTTGTGTAGTTGTGTGTGTGATTGTGTTCGTGTTTGACGTTGTCTCGCATCACCGTGTGAAGACCGGTGTTGGTTTGTTTACTCCGTCGCAACTCGTCGCTTCCGTAAAAGGAACTGATAGACTTATAAGCGTTGATCTGATTAAGGAAACTATTTAAGCCGGTGCCCCAGCATGACCGAGCCAAATGAATGCAATTTGTAAAAGAATATACGAACACAATTTTGTTTTCGTAAATATTTCGAAAATTGTAAATATTTTAAAGAAACATCGAAATTAGTTTCAAATCTGCTTTTTTCCTTCTCATTAATCTCATCTTTTGTATTTTTAATTATTTCCTTTCTTTTCTTCTTTATGTAAGAATATTCTGTTTGATAAAAATCCTCATTAATCCTCACATTACATTGAATGGCCATTTTCTTCATTAAGCCTTTGTAGCTTATTTGCAGGTTTATCTTTGGAGTTTTCTGACCAAATGCCAATCAGAAAATAGAAAAATTATAAACAACTTTTACACTTTATCATTTCTTATATGAGATTTGGCTGTGATTTCTAGCTGGTCTCTCGACTATAGAGGTTGTGTGACGATTGCGGGTTCTAGATTTTGAAGTTCTAGTTTAGGAAGCAGAAGTGTAAAAATGTGAAATTGTTAGATGTCAAACGCAAAACAAACCAGTGATGTGGAAGATGTTGGAGTTGAAACTAAAAAGGGTTCTAATAAGAGTTATTATCCTTACTTTCTTTCTCTCCTTCCATCTCTCTCTATATAAACGGCAGTTTGTCTGTCTGTGTGTCTGTGTGTCTGTGTGTCTGTCAGGTTGTACCCTCACCCTGACCACGGCTTTCAACCGATTCTGATGAAACTTGACACACACATAGCCCAATGTCATAATTCAAAACTAACGCAGCGAAAATTTTGAAAAGTTCCCCCAGTTCTGAAAAACATCGATAAATTCGACATGGGGTCGAGAATCAGAAACACAAACCACAGACTGTCTAGGGGACGCAACTCGACCGTTTTTACTAAAAAAAATTTACCATCGTTTTTTTCCATTCTTTTGCTATTTTTTGGCTATAACTCTCTAAAAATACTTTATAGTTATTTCCCTTACAAACCCGAGCAACGCCGGGTGATACTGCTAGTCTTGCTATATAATTCAGTATTACTCTCGCACCCAGCTTTCATTATTACCTCATACCCTTCCTCTATTAGTAAATATATTTATCGTTCGGCTTCTCTTTCTCTTCTGCGCACTCTCCCCCTCTAACTATCCCAGTCTCTCCTTCTATCTCTCCCCCTCTCTCTCTCTCTCCCTACAATACATGTTACAGTAGCCTTCCCCTCTCCTACTTTCTCTTTTAACTCCTCCTCTGCCTACGTTTCCATACACATATCATTTACTATCGATTTCTCTCTCTCTCTCTCTCTCTTTCACTCTCTTTCTCTCTCGCTTTCTCTCTCGCTTTCTCTCTCTCTCTCTCTTTCTCTCTCGCTTTCTCTCTCTCTCTCTCTCTCGTTCTCTCGTTCTCTCTCTCACTTTCTCTCTCACTTTCTCTTTCACTTTCTCTCTCTCTCTCTCTCTCTCTCTCTCTCTCACTTTCTCTCTCACTTTCTCTTTCACTCTCTCTCTCTCTCTCTCGTTCTCTCTCTCACTTTCTCTCTCGTTCTCTCTCTCACTTTCTCTCTCACTTTCTCTTCACTTCTCTTCTCTCTCGCTTCTCTCTCTCTCTCTCTCTCGTCTCTCACTTTCTCTCTCACTTTCTCACTCTCTCTCTCTCTCTCTTTTTCTGTTTCTCTCTCTCACTTTCTCTCTCACTTCTCTTTCACTCTCTCTTCTCTCTGCTTTCTCTCTCTCTCTCTCTCTCTCGCGCTTCTATCTCACTTTCTTCTCACTTTCTCTTCACTCTCTCTCTCTCTCTTCTCTCTCTCTCTTCTCTCTCTCTTTCTCTTCGCTTTCTCTCTCTCTCTCTCTCTTCTCTCGCTTTCTCTGTCACTTTCTCTTTCACTTTCTCTTTCACTCTCTCTTTCGCTCTCGCTTTCTCTCTCTCTCTCTCTCTCACTTTCTCTTTCTCTTTCCCTCTCTCTTACTCTCTCGCTTTCTCTCTCTATATATCTCTCTCTTTCTTTCTCTCTCTCTCTCGTTCTCTCTCATAATTACTCCAAAAGAGATTATGACATCACAATTCCGAGAAATATCATCTGAATACTATAATCTCTTCAATTCGACTTCCTTCACAATTGGTGTCGTATCGATCAAACGATGATATCTATAATAACTATCGATCTATTTAATTCGTATCTTGATTTCCAGCAATTTCTTCATAAATTTCCCAGTATATTGATTTCTTCTTCCTGAAGCTGTCTTTTCTTTCTTTCTTCTTTCACTTCTCTTCTTCCTTTCTTAAGCTCATTCATTCATTCTTTCTTTCCTTCGTTTGTTTGACTTAGCGATTATTTATGATCTTTGATTTAAACATATTTGTCACATTTAGCTTACTGTTAACAGTCTCATGAATCTCTCTGTATCTCTCTCACTATCTTAGATATATTATATATATAATACATATATATATATATATTATATGTATATATATATATATATATACACACATATATATATATATATATGTATATATATATATATATATATATATATATATATATATATATATATATATATATATATATATATATATATATATATATATATATATAAATGAAATAAGTAATAATGATGTCAAGGCATTAGACCACTACGGCTGTTTCAAGCAGCCCCATTTAGTATCAGTGAATCTCTCTCTCTCTCTCTCTCTCTCTCTCTCTCACTCTCTCTCTATTATATATATATATTTCTTAAAAATCAGCATGAAAAAGCCGTGTATTTCCAAAAATACTTACTCCTTTCCTTATATATTTTCTCAGTTTATGGCGATGATAATCATTGATTTCACAATTAACATCTCATATTTCACGTGCCTTCAACGAGATCTTTACACAGTTCTTATCCTTGTTTATGGAAAGTGCCACCAGCATGAACGAAGTGTACAATTTAACATATAGCATCTGTTTAGGGATTCTCTGATCATTAATCTGAAGAAGATGTCCTGTTCACCGTAATTGGTGATGGTATATCATCATTATTCTCTGTGCTTTTATAATTTGACAAATCCAACCTCTCTTCTCTGGGCAACATATTTTCCTTTTGATGCTTTTAAAATATGAAAATTCCTTGACAGTCATTGACCAGAACAAGATGAAGATCTCAGTCAGTAAAGGAATTTGTCTGGGGTCATCAAAGTTTGAAGTTACTCTTTTTAGTTTTATAAAGTCACTAAAAGTCTTACGTTTTCTCAATTTATAGAAAACTCGCTCTTTTATAAATCAGTTTATTGGCTATTCATTAAATGTTAAATTAAATTTGCTCCAGCTGGTCTATATAAACAGTAACCTACTGTTTTGAACAACTTTACTATTTTGTTGTGTGTTATTTACTCACATATAATGTGTGAATATTTCAACCCCAGCTATTCAAGCAAAAATCAGAAGCATTATTTAGAATAATTTGGTTTTAAAACGAAACATTTTAAATAATAATTTTCTGAATGAAGTCCTTTTTTTTTCTATTTCAAATACCTTTTTTATTTAATTTCAATATTTGTCCCCTTCAATCAGAAAAGAATCCAGTAAGGCGTGGATAATGCTTATGAGTCTTCCTTTCCCCTTCGACAAAAGTCTGCTCGGTAGAGCTTCCTGTCACATCTTATAATGTACATAAAGGTCTCATGTGTTTTACTTATTTAATCTTGGTCTCTGCTGTAAGAACTTGAAATCTAATTTCAAATTAAAATAACAGTGGAGTAGTATGAAGGTAAATATTGTAGGGAAGAATTGTACTCTTCCTTTATCTGAATTTATTTAAAAGGAGTTATTTGAAATCACATGGAATTATAATAACCAATGTTGCACCATTATTTTATTCTGACAGGATTTTTCAGAACAATTATTAAATACATAAATTGCTGATTTGCTTTTACAATGTACAATCGGTAAGTTTTGTTTTCTACTGAGAAAAATTGCAGTAATTAGTAAATAACGATGATCCTGAAGTAAGAATATTAAAAAAATTGTATACTGCACTCACAAACCCCTGAATTTTCATTCAACAGCCTCCACTTTGGAGAGTCCTGTCTTAAACCACAACAGGACAAAGTGAGATATCCTTAGATACATCATATATTATATAGAAAGAAATACTATCTCTGTAGGATATATAAAGGGAAAAGACATCAATATATATATATATATATATATATATATATATATATATATATATATACCAGGCATTCTATTCTAAACTAAAAATGAAGGTAGATAACTATCAATATAGCAGAAGATATTAAAGCTGTCTATATAGCCATGGGGTTGTTTAGGGAGGGGATTAGATATACAACAACAACAACAACAACAATAAATGAACATTTCAAAGTTTATCTTTATTTCAGAAGTTAATCTTTAAGAAGAAAGGAGCCAAACCAGTAAGGTAATGTTATATGGTAGAGAGATCTTCTAGAATTAGTACCTAAATCCTCCTCAATTCACAATTATCACTTTAAAGAAGGACAGATAGGACAACGTGGTTCTGGGTTCTCTACATTAAGGATAAAGCCAGGAGAGCCCTGGCTAGAAGACATTTGATTATAGGTCTCTGCTTGGTCGCGATTGACCTCGGATGAGACAATTACATCATTTACACAAAATTTTACATCATATGAGGTAGATATTCGAGTGCATCGAAACACTCACATTTCTCAAGAGCTTCTCTGAGTGTTCTGTGTGTTCGTGTCTCTGGATCACAAGTTGTAAACCATCTCCGCAGCATCTGGAAGCTCTGTTCAACGGTGTCAAGAGGATTGTCATTTTTGATGATTTCCAATCGAACAGTTTTAATTCCTAATTCTCTTCCTGCAAAACATACAACAGTTAGAAATAACTGCAACAACATTAACAATATTATAAAAGATGTTTACTGTAGTTTGTTATAAATACAACAAAGGCATTATGTCCATAGAGGAATGAGAAGTAGTTAAGAAACATAAAATATATAAGACATCGTTCTCTATTTCTAAGAACGCTGATTAAATAATAACAAAGAGGTTGAAGTACAGGATGGAAATTGTGAAGATTTTAAAGAGAATTAATTGTAAATTACATTTGAGAATATGGTAAAGAGATGGCAGGAGAAGTGTTTGTGGGGGCAAAAGTATATGAGAACCTAGAAAATCAACATAGACGACCAACAGTCAAACCATTTGATCCATCTGTCCATTCCACTGGTCAATATTCCTGGGAGGGTTTGGGGGTAGAGGCCTCCTCCATAGGGTCCCATCAGATGCAACCATCGTAAGACGTTTTGGTTGGTTTCCTAAGCGCAAACAACTAAGACTATGAATATGATCCAACCATTTCGTTTTTAGTCTACCCCTAGGTCTTCTACTCCATTGGTTTTGTTTTAGGAATCTCTCCTTTAATTTGTTCTTGCGACATTCCGATCATATGTTTGTAGTACCAGAGATGTGAACATGAAGAGACTCCCATATTTCTGAACTATACATTCTATTGAGTAATGTTACTCTAAAGACCCATAAATGGAATCTCATTCTTACTGTTTGATAACATCCTATGATCAATGACTAAAGCATATCACGATTTAGAAATATCTTGATTGATTTTCTGGATTGAACTCTCAGAAAAAACTAGGTACATCTGAACTAATTAAAATACGAAAAGACAAGATACAAAAATGACCTCAACGTATTATATTTTGTCCATCTGTTTGGCTTTCACTTTTCAATTCCTTCAATTTTTTTCCGATTGATTTCAAATTTCATGTATTGATGTAGAGTTGTATGCTAATTATGGAAATGAAATTCACTTTCCCCATAATTTAATAAATAAAAACTTAACAGCTTTTAAATCTACAAATTTTGTATTGTACTTTAGTCACTCGAAATCCACAAATGCATTGGCACCCGTTTCCATGGTATCAAGCGAAGGTGTTGTGTAGCCTCCTTACTCGTCTGTTACCTTTTATTCTTGCTTTTACACGTCTGTTGTTGTCACTCTGAAACTTCCCCTTCTAAGGTTGGCTCGTGTCTCTGCGAGTTTATTTGGCACAGGGATTACGGAAATTGGCAGGAATTCTGGTTTTATTATCCCCACATAATCCCAAATAACTTTCTGTATTTTGGGGGATTTTCAGAAACTGATTGCAAATTTGTGTTCTATACATGGGAATTATAAAATTATGAAGTAAAAATCTGTGTGAGTTAAGTTAAGTTAATTTTTTGGCTCAAAAGCAAAAAGCAAGGCCATGTAGGGGGACATGTAGTTAAGTACAGGGTGGTGTTCATGTAAAGAGTTCAGGCCACTTGAGGTCAAGGGAGACTTTGAACAAAGCGGTCGTCGGCATCTTCACCATCTTGTCTGTTAATGGCGATTTAGCTGTTGTTTTTAGCACATCTCCTGACCACCTGACATCTTCCTCGTTTCCTTGCTACTATGACATGTATTGATGTTTTTCAATATTTTTCCTCCCATAAACTCATTAAATGGAATGATCATGCAGTGAAGGGTGGTCCGTTGCTGGGATTTAGGCAAAGAATTCGGACAAACTCTGTATTTCAAACTCTGATTTGAAAAACAAAAAAATTGAAAAAGTGTATAAATTTTAGGATGTATGAAGGTAAGGGATTAATAAATGTTTTGAAATAAGTTTGCTTAATCATAGGAATTCCCGTGAGTAGGACTCAAATTTGCAAACATTTTCTCAAAACTCCAAAAAATAAAAAAAAAATATATAGGTTCAAATGGGTGCTTAAATCAGAATTTTCTGTTACAAACTCCTAAACTGCGTCGCAAACTTTCGTTATTTTTTCGTAATTCAACATTCCCATTTAGTTTATATTGTTTTTTTCTCGTTTTTCTAATTTTTCTCATACCTGTTATGATATTTCACATAAGTTAATTGATTAAAACTTATTAAAACTTCCGTCGTTGAATTTTTTGTCGTCGTAATGTCGTCATCTGTTGTCGCTGTTTTGTGATCCCGCTCAAAATGCTTTCTTCCAAATCCTGTTTTCTCATTGGGTAAAAATTATCAAAATTTGATCTGCTAACATTTTAAGAAATTTTTCTGGAACAAGTGAATAAGATCAGGTTCAGTATGAAACAATATATCAATAGTTTCCCCTTGATTTTCAAATTTCAAAAGTTAAAGCAAAAAAAAAAAGAATGATACGCATTTCTTTCACGGTGTCAATGCCATGATTTAGAGAGAAATCAATAATGGATCGGTGTTATGATAAAGCTAGAAATGAGAAGAGATTTAGTTAGTAGGAAAGAAGGCAGGACCCACCAACCTCTACGTTATTCACCTACATAGAATAAGCCACTATATGTGGGTGATGCCTGGTACACTACTAGATGGACACTGGACAGTGGAGAGGCTACATGTCTCCCAATATACACAGAAAGCTATGAGAAAGGACCATTTAATGATGCCGTCCTGTACTCTCAAATATGTCCCCTATCTATTATTATCAAAACTGCTGACATCGGTGGATATTTTCTGAGTCACTTTAAAGAATCACTTTAAAGCTAACCTTTCAATTGGATAGAAGGAATGAGATCTTTTTTTCAGTCTGAAACTTATATAAATCAATTAGGTACTCTTATTTTATACTCACCGACTTGTTGCCATTTTCCCCCTAAATTTTGTGCGACATCTTGGAGAAACTTTTCATCTAACACTGGAGACTCTGAAATAAATATTCCGAAATTAGATACTTAAAGTTAATTTTCTTTATTAATAATCTATATTTATTATTGTGAGAAATTCCTATCATAATTGGTCAACTGGTGACCGCTATGGTTTCGGTCAGCATTATACTTTCCACGGAGGCCTCATATAATAGCTCAATACTAAGGCCCACATCAAAATACACTAACCTTTCTAAATTTCCTATCTCTATTACGGCTTCTTAAATAGTGTAATAATGTTACTATTATCTCATTTAATTATCACAGTATTTTGTTAGTTTTGTATTTCTTCCATTACATCTGTGCGAAATCTATGACATGGCATTGGCCTCTGGCGTCTAGACTTCACTAACCAACTCTCTTCTCATTTGCTTAATTCCAATATTAACCCAGTTTGCCGTCAAACATGCAGCCACAAACACATGGCACCTCACACCAAGTAGAATAGACATGCATCTGCTAACGTTGCTGTTGGTAATCTTTAACTAACATCACGGTTCACCATCTGATTCAGGAAATATTTGAAGACTCCTTCTTAAAGCAGCTTTTTTAAAAGCGAGAGAAATGATTAGTTCTACACAGGTGGAACACAAACTGTCCACATCACTGTACACCGGAATGTTATGTAACTCAAGAAATATTTGCAAATATTTGAACGCCATACATTCTCCATAATAAGGGCATTTTGTTCAGGTGGGTAATGGTTAGATTCTGCACAGGGGGAGCAAAAGCATGATGTGTCTTAAAACCCTGTACACCGTCTCACACATTATTGTATGAAAACATTTGAAAAGTATTCGAGGAGGTACCTGATAAAAACTGGAATTTTGCAATATTATTTTATTCACTTAGCTTTACACGCTTACACTTTTACAGCCCTCAAAGTATTATCCATTTGAAGCAATCCTCGGCCCAGAAGCTATAATATGAAGCTGTAATATTATACTCACCAACTGGCTTTGTTGTAGAGGATGTAGGCTCTGACACCTTCGAGAATTTCCCATGCGTTGGAGCCTCTGAAAAAATATGTTCAAGTTTCAGGCATTAAAGTTTCGTTATCATTCATAATCTATATTTTATTGTTGTGAGATATTCTTATCGTCCATAATCAACTGGTGAGCACTATTTTTTCCACCAACATTTCTATACTTTTTACTGTGATCCTATTAAATGCGCCAAATGTAGGACCGTGTAATAACCCAATATATAGGTCTACTACTAAATAGACTGACCTTCCTAAATCTCCTCGCACTATTAAGACATCCTACATAATCTAACACTATTGCACTTATCTCATTTAATAATCACTTGTTAACACTGCTAATCTCCTTCTTATATTTAATCTAATCTATGACATGATTGTCCTCTCATCTCTAGACTTCACTAATCAACATTCTTCTCGTTTTCTA
Source organism: Octopus sinensis (assembly GCF_006345805.1). Lineage (NCBI taxonomy): Eukaryota > Metazoa > Mollusca > Cephalopoda > Octopoda > Octopodidae > Octopus > Octopus sinensis. Next base: position 45,924 of record NW_021836298.1, read on the forward strand.
CTTAATTCCATGACAACCAAATTGGTCCTCAAAAATCGGACCACAAAACCATGACACATCGTTTCAGGTAGGATAAACATAACCCCGCTCTCTTTTTTAAAGGTCACTGTTGGCAAACTTTAATTTTAACTGACCACATCACACTTCATCAGAATATCATCTGAATAAGGAAATATTTGAAAATATTTCAATGTCATTCATTTTCCTTAATAAACGACTTTTTTTTCAGGTGAGCAATGATTAGTTCTACAACGGTGGAGAGGTAAGCGATAACAGGTATCCTGAAACACTACTTTTGTACAAAACATCCTTAACAACAAAATCACTGTTCATTATTACAAAGGGGTTATATCCAAATTGAGAACTGACAATTTATTCTGAAGAATATATAAACAAAATCGAACTGGAAACATGAAATTTTGCATTTTTTTAGTAGTTTTGAATTATCAGTTGTTTTCTGTCCATCTTCAGCTTTGCCATGGTCTCACTACCCCAGTATGTATCAGTCAACAAGATAGCGTACCACCATCTTTAACTTTTGGTTTGTCTTTAACTTTTGGCATGAGTTCTCCTGCCGTTCGTAACTTCCCTTGCTCCAGCTGACCATTCACAAATTATAGACTGCATTACTTATTTGCTTGAAACCACATTCTTGACTAAGTACTAACTCTATGGAGTCTACTAACCAGAACTATTTGCATATCCTTTTAGTCTCTTGTTAGTATTGTTATGTCAGCCATGAATATCTTTCCGTTGAGCAATTTCTTCTGGACATTCTGTTAATCTAAGTAGCATAACTATAAAGATCACCAACCAACTGATATTGTGCAACCTACAGCTATTCCAGATCCAGAACCTGGCAGTCTTTTGTGAACTTTTATCCTATGAAACACATTTTGAAACTGTTATAGCATCTCATCATCAGATCCTTAATCTCCTCCCATTTATTAAAGAAATTCCTTGTTTCCATCAACAATGTGTGTGGTACAGAACCATAAGCATTAGCCAGATCAAGCCATACTACATCCGAATCTCTTTTATTCTTCTTTGCTTTTTATATGGCATCCCAGATTTAAAATGCATGTTCTACACACCAGACATTTTCCGGATTCTAGTCTTCTGGACATTTTCTGTCGTATAACCATTATTTTGCTGACATGTAGCTGATTTCATAGCAAGTACACCCATGTAAATCTTGCCATTCAAGATTGAAATTGGCTTCAATTGGCCACTTAGTTCTGCATTAACTTACTTTGATGAATAAAATCCTTTTGTCTTGCACCATTCATCAATCAGTCCACCTTTATCCCACAACTCTCTAAATAGTAATTAATGCTTATAACACCTGGGCACAACATTTGTACACGTTCTATGGTACACAATCACCTCCCGTTGCAATCTCCGTTCTTGCCTTCTTCACTAAGCTTTATACTTGTTTCTTGCTGAAATCGCAAAGCTGAAATATTTGATTACTGGTTTCATTGGACATTTCAAACCAAACATGAGCAGGTAAAGATGACTTCGCTTGGGATCATTGTATATCTGCCGTATATTCTTGTTCACTTCATCTTTAGTGCATTATAATCTCCCCCACTTAACATCGGCAAAAATATCCTAGTACCATCAGAAGGGTTCTTAAGGAGCTTTTATCTAAGGTGTTCACTATCCTTTCTTCTTTCAACCCGTCCGATGTCTCTTTGAATGTATTTGATTGTATTGTATCATACAGCCTCTATGAAGTTTGAAGAAAGGGAAAGAGACAACGGTTTTCTGAGCAGCAAACCAACGTCTTCCACTTGAAAAAAAAAATGTTTACTGGATGCAATGATAGATTTATTATCAGTGAAAAACGACAGGGTGTTCATATTTGGAGCGCATTTCATTGTAAGTCTGCCAGATTATGAGCGACATCAGCTAAAATAACAACAATAACTTGTCAGTAAACATTTAAAAAATATAAAACAAACAAAACCTTTGTCATTACCTCACCTGTTAAACCACAACATATATTATTTGGCTGCTCCAAAAGAGAACCTGAAATCTATTTTGCTTCTAATTTATCCATTTCACCAACCATGCTAACCTGATTGGATACTTTATTAAATGTCAATAGTATCGATATGTTTAATATGATTAGTTTAATGCTAAAACTTCCCATTGACAGGTAAGCATGGAAGCTGATCTTTATCATTCTGATATCAAAATAGTTCAGCAGAGAATAAACCTTACAGAAATCAATCAAGTGCTGTTATTTTATACTCACCTACAGGTTCAGCCAGTGTCTGTGTTTCCTTGACTTCAAATGTTCGATTCACTGAAATGAATATTTCCAAGTTTTAAACATTATAGAAAAATTTCTCTATCTTTATTAATAATCTATATTTTATATCAGAGATTTCTTTCATAGATAATCAACTGTTGAAGACAATGGTTTTGGTTAGAATGTTTATAGTTTCAACAGGATTACCCTGTAATTTCAATATTTACACTGCCTTCCAAAATTTCCTTTATCTTTTGAGACAGTCGACATAATCTAACAACTGTGTCATTATTTCATTTAATTATCACTTGATAACACCAATTTTTTATTAGGTTTGTCTTTCCTTTCTTATATCTGCACTGAACATATGACGTGAAATTGTGCCCTCACTTCTGCCCTTCTCTAACCAACATTATTCTCAGCTTTGCTTAATTCCAATGGCAACCAGTTTGGTTATCCATGATCTAACCATAAACACATTACACACACCACTTTAAGTGGTAGAATGGAAGTGATTCTGAAGACTCTAGGATATTTCTGACAACCCTCTTCTATATATCAACCAAACTTCCGTCTCTCCTTTGATGTCTCCTTAATCAATGCGGTGCCTCTGAAGGGGCTGAGAACTCAGTTCAATGAAATCTGAGGGGACGAAAATGCTTTATAAAATACATCTAATTAGTGTCAAATACGTATACAGAAATGTTCGACAACATAGTGTTTCCTATGAAATGAAGCAAAAATACAATACCATCAAAACTTACTGAAACATAGGGACTATAATCACGGTTCGTATGGAGTGGTCTTGTAACAAAGAAAACAGGGTCCTCTTATAGCTCCTGTATATTCTTGCTCACTTCATCTTTATTTCGTTATAATCTGCTGCTCTTAGCGGCTGCAAAAAGAATCCTAGCACCGTAAGCAGGGTTCTTAAGGAGCTGCTATCTAAAGTGTTCACTATCCTTTCTTCTTTCAACCCGTCCGATGTCTCTTTGAATGTATTTGATTGTATTGTATCATACAGCCTCTATGAAGTTTGAAGAAAGGGAAAGAGACAACGGTTTTCTGAGCAGCAAACGAATGTCTTCCACTTGAATAAAGACAATGTTTACTGGATGCAATGATAGATTTATTATCAGTGAAAAATAAGAGGGTGGTCATATTTGGAACTCGTTTCATTGTAAGTCTGCCAGATTATGAGAGACATCAGCTAAAATAACAAGAATATCTTGTCAGTAAACATTTTTAAAATACAGGCGTAGGAGTGGCTGTGTGGTAAGTATCTTGCTTACGAACTAGATGGTTCTGGGTTCAGTCCCACTGTGTGGCACCTTGGGCAAGTGTCTTCTTCTATATCTTCGAGCCAACCAAAGCCTTGTGAGTTGCTTTGGTAGACAGGAACTGAAAGAAGCCCGTCGTATGTATGTATGTATGTATGTATGTATGTGTGTATGTGTTTGTCCTCCCAACATTGCTTGACAACCGGTGCTGGTGTGTTTCCGTCTAGGTAATGCATCGGTTTGGCTAAAGAGACCGATAGAATAAGTACTAGGCTTACAAAGAATAAGTCCTAGGGTCGATTTGCTCGACTAAAAAGGTGTTGCTCCAGCATGGAGACAGTCTGAAACGAGTTAAAGAGTATAAAACAAACAAAACCTTTGTCATTACCTCACCTGTTAAACCACAACATATATTATTTGGCTGTTCCAAAAGAGAACCTGAAATCTATTTTGCTTCTAATTTATCCATTTCACCAACCGTGCTAACCTGATTGGATACTTTATGAAACGTCAATAGTATCGATATGTTTAATATGATTAGTTTAATGCTAAAACTTCCCATTGACAGGTAAGAATGGAAGCTGATCTTTATCATTCTGATATCAAAATAGTTCAGCAGAGAATAAACCTTACAGAAATCAATCAAGTGCTGTTATTTTATACTCACCTACAGGTTCAGCCAATGTCTGTGTTTCCTTGACTTCAAATGTTCGATTCACTGAAATGAATATTTCCAAGTTTTAAACATTATAGAAAAATTTCTCTATCTTTATTAATAATCTATATTTTATATCAGGGATTCCTTTCATTGATGATCAACTGTTGAAGACAATAATTTTGGTAAGAATGTTTATAGTTTCAACAGGATTACCCTGTAATAGTTCAATATTTACACTGCCTTCCAAAATTTCCTTTATCTTTTGAGACATTCGACATAATCTAACAACCGTGTCATTATTTCATTTAATTATCACTTGATAACACCAATCTTTTATTAGGTTTGTCTTTCCTTTCTTATATCTGCACTAAACATATGACGTGAAATTGTGCCCTCACTTCTGCCCTTCTCTAACCAACATTATTCTCAGCTTTGCTTAATTCCAATGGCAACCAGTTTGGTTATCCATGATCTAACCATTAACACATTACACACACCACTTTAAGTTGTATAAACACTCAAACCTGATCTCCTTCTTAAACATTACTGCATGTAATGATTAGTTTTCAACTTCCTGCATCACTGTTCACCAGAATGTCAGCTGATGCATGAAATGCTTTAAATCACCTTAATAGAGCAGTGTTTATAAAGGTGAGTGAAGATTACTTCTACACAGGTGGAACAGAAAATGATAACAGGTGTCCTCAAAGAGGATACACTTGCACAAACTTCACTCTACTACAGGTAACTCTTCATCCTTACATTATAGCTGTGAAAAGATCTGAAATGGTAGAATGGAAGTGATTCTGAAAACTCGAGGATATTTCTGACAACCCTCTTCTATATATCAACCAAACTTTCATCTCTCCTTTGATGTCCCCTTAATGCGGTGCCTCTGAATGGGCTGAGAACTCAGTTCAATCAAATCTGAGGGGACGAAATGGACATCTCTGTAGAAATATTTACCTGACAGAAAACGGTCGTCCTGATGTCGTAGTTAACAACATTACAAGGAATATGAAACCCTGCTCACACCCCATTCCACCATCACTGTTTTACCACATTTGTCACTAATGATCATTGATGTTAACTAATTGAAAATGTTTCTAAAATGTTTTATAAAATACATCTAATTAGTGTCAAATACGTATACAGAAATGTTCCACAACATAGTGTTTCTTATGAAATGAAGCAAAAACACAATACCATCAAAACTTACTGAAACATAGGAACCATAATCACGGTTCGTATGGATGTGGTCATGTAACCAAGGAAAATTGTAAAACTACAGAGAGTAATAAGGTGTAGAATGTTACTCGAAGATGCTAAGTTCTGTTGAGGTTCTACAATTTGAGAAATGATCTACCAATGAAAAGAAGATTCACAATATACAATATGATATTTAGAGGCCTCTGAAACTCGTTCCGGGTGTAAAAATCGCGTTTTTGACAATTTTCAACTCGCCAGTAAACCATGTGTCGTATTCAACAATGGATCGAAACTCATTCTCCAAGATTGTATACATCTACACTTTATTTGTTCAAAATCTCAAATTCTCTTCTTATCTTCTTCATAATTAATTTTATTTTCCAATATGTGCTTTTTAACAAAATTGCACAGTTCTCTGACAAAACTTTTATCACACAAGGTTAATAAAAGTGACAGGACCAGCAAGTTCGAGGAGGGAGTACATTGATTACATCGACCCCAGTACACAACTGGTATTTTCCTATTGACCCTGAAGGGGTGAAAAGGCGAAGTCAACCTCGGCAGAATTTGAAATTAGAACCTAAAGACGGACGAAATGCAGTTAAGTGCATTAACGATTCTGCCAGGGGTCACCTTATCTATTATTTAATAATATTAAAGCGGCGAACTAGCAGAATCGGTGGCGTGCCGAACAAAATGCCTAGTGGCGTTTCATCCGTCTTCACGTTCTGAGTTTAAAATTCCACCGAGGTTGTCTTTGCCTTTTATTTTTTCAGGGTAAATAAAATAAGTACCAGTTTTGTACTGGGGTCGATATACTCGCCTCATTTCCTACCCTGAAAATGATCACACAAGATCAATAAAAGGGCAGATATAAGCCGCCTATTTGGTAAAAAGGATCTTATTTTACATATAAAAATTTATATTTTAAATCATATTATTTTCATACTGAAATGCTTATGGTATTAAGGTAAAACTCCTAATTACAATTTGAGATGTTATTGATTTACAATTCATTGATTACATATTAACAGACGATTATCTAAATAGATCATTATTATACGTTTTGTATTTTTGATTGTAAAAATAACTAGATATAAACGATGACAACCGCTTCTGGATGAGAGCAGATCCTCAGGGGCCAGCTTATAAAACCTGGCTCTCTGTATCAGGTGCTCAAACCAATCAGATAATGTTTGGTTAGGGCACCCGACAAGCATTGCTACAGATCGAGGAACGCCGTGGCCGAAGTCATGCGTTGATTGGTGCATGAAATTAATAAATCTTGGTTTTCATCTGAGAGTTCAATGATACAACCAATGTACCAATCATTTTCATTCGTGTATCCAACATATTTTCAGGACTTTAACTTTGAAATATCTTGCTCAGATGCTGGCCTCTCCTCACCTAAAAGAGTGAAATTGTCATCAGCTGATATCTTCTTCGTTAGAAGATCAGATCTTGAAGAAGGTACGAAGCGGTGATGGGATCGTGTGCCAACTGATTTCACTGAGCTGCTGATTCGTGAAAGCAAATCGAAGCTGTTTTCATTTTGGATGACATCGGCTGCCGACATGTCAAAGAACATTATCTCTGGAATGCTTGCACATGCTCAGCCATACATCTTGCAACCTGTGAGAAAATGTCTTTCCTGGTTGCTTGTAGACTTGCTTTAATCAGCAACACATTTCTTCATCCTACTGATTCCCTCATATGTCCTTTTTCCACATGACATGGCAAAGAAATACGACTCCGCTTCAAGGCCTTGATCATTCTGATGATGACAGAGATTTGTTTGGCGTCTCTAGTTCTTGTATTGGTCGGCTGCACCGTCACTGAAGTACAGGAGATGGTTTATGAATGGAAGTTCTGTCTTTATATGCGATATCACCCTCGTAATAAAAGCATGCACTATGGTGCTGTCATGTTTCAAACAATCAGATATGACACAGATTGAAGTGCATTGTGGGTTTGAACCAGTCTTATAACAGATCACGAATGGATGAATATATTGGCCTGGGAGATGTTCCGATGAAAACCTTGCTCCGAATCCTTCACTACAAAACTATAATTTTCTGCCAAGTCTGACAATACTCTCGCATGATTTGATGTCAGATCATCTTTCTGATGAAAAAGGAGACTAGTTTGAGCCTTTGCTATGAAATGGGGTTGATGCAGAGTATCAAATACATTTTTAGCGGTTTGAAGGAAATCATTCACTGGGGAAGTTAGGCACATCAGGAAGGCCCAGTCCACATAAATCCTCGTTACTAAATCCTCTGAGTCAAAATCACGTGATTAAAATATGTCCAACACTTCAGTCCACTCAGCTGGCGAAAATATGTAATTTTACAGCGGACTAAATCAAAATCAAAATCGATCAACATCAATGGAAATTGTAGCTGTGATACCAGTGCCGGTGGTACGTAAAAGAACCATCCGAACGTGGCCGTTACCAGTGCCGCCCGACTGGCCTCTGTGCCGATGGCACGTAAAAAGCACCTTCCAATCGTGACCGTTTGCCAGCCTCGTCTGGCACCTGTGCCGGTGGCACGTAAAAAGCACCCACTACATTCACGGAGTGGTTGGCGTTAGGAAGGGCATCCAGCCGTAGAAACTTTGCCAGATCAGACTGGGCCTGGTGCAGCCTTCTGGCTTGCAGACCCCAGTTGAACCGTCCAACCCATGCTAGCATGGAAAGCGGACACTAAATGATGATGACTAGCGTCCTATTCATGGAAAAATATATAAGCCGGGGGAACCGGGAAACCAACCCTATGCTTTTTATGATGTAATGTGGTCTAACATAATTAGGTACAGTTACTTTCTACTCACCAGGTGGTTCTGCCAACATCTGGACTTCCGGTTTTGACGACTTTGGACCCTCTGAAATAAACAATTTCATGTTTTAAACACTGTAGAAAAAATTCTTTATCATTATTAATAATCGATATTTTATTATTGTTAGACAATCCTATCATCATTGGTCAACTGGTGACCATCATGCTTTTGGAGAGCATTTGTATAATTTCTTGAGTATTACTATGTAACGATTCAAAATTTAGGTCCACAACAGCCTAAACTACACTTAACAACCCTTCTCTGTCTCTTAAGGCATCCAGCAATTCTAACAATTCTGAAATTATCTCATTTAATTATCACCTAATAACAACAGATTCTCTCTTAGTTTCGTTTTGGTTTTCTTATGTTTGTTCCAGATCTTTGACAAGACATCGTCATTTCACCTCCAGAGATCTCTAATCAATATTCGTCTCATCTTCTGCTAAGTTCAAATGTCAACCAAGTTGCGCATCGAATATCCAACCCCAAACACGAAACACCACTTCAGGATATATATATATATATATATATATATATATATATATATACCTGTTCTCTTTGTTATTGGTTACTACTAGTAATCTTTAATCTTAATTACCCACATCACAGTTCTCCAGAATGTAATCAGATGTGGGGAAATATCTGAAGATATTTCAATGTCATTCATCCTCCTGAATAAAGCAGGTCGAACAGAAAGTGACATCAGGTCTAACAGGAAGTGATATCTCGTGTCCTAAATTAACACACTACATTCACACAAAACCTCTTTAACGACATAAAACTTGTCATCCAAACATTATTGCTGTGAAAATATTTGAAACGGTTCAGA